>NC_134690.1:18534916-18543019 GCF_050947455.1 Rhinoderma darwinii | reverse complement strand
GGTCGGAACTGCATGTTTCACACATAGAGCTTCAAATCCACTGCTTCCCTTCCCACAGGAATATGTCAAATTATAAAATTCTGGATGCCTGGACCCACCACTAGGGGGAGCTCACTATATATGGATTTAAAATCTGTAACAGTAAGCTCCCCCTTGTGGTGGCTGCAGGCAAACACTCCGATTATGGGACACCGGTCGATCGTTGATGTCCAGTCAGAGATCAGGCAACATGAGTGATGACAGTGAATGGGTGAATGGTTCATAGAAGACTATGGGCAGTCTTATTTAAGTATAGAAAGCAGGTGGATGAGTTAACGCTTGGATCACAGCATTTTCCAATGTCAAGTAATACATGGCACAAATAGTTAAGGCCGCTCAAGTGGCTCAGTGGGGCTGTAGTTTCCATTTCTGTAAAAGTTCATGGAAAGTTTTATTTCTTTGGTGGGGCAGCAGCCATTTTCATTGACTTTAATGCGGTGCAACTGTGTACCATCATGCATCTGAACTTTCTATGTAATCTAATCCCCACTATCACAGATATCTATAAGACAATCCGTTTTAATCACTCTACTTTTTTAAATTTAATACAATTTATTACGCAAAAAAATGCAATAATACAAAATATATAAAATAACAAATCACTTAACTTTATTTTGCCAAATTTAAACACCTGCGATCAGCTGTAATCTGCAAGGGTACCTGGCGACAAGTGTTCAATTTCCCTACAGCACCACCACAGGAGAAATGAAGTATTACACTTTCCCCAGTTAAATTTAAGGGTGTAATGCATGAAAATGATGTGTCTTCCAAAGCAAGAGACAATTTTTGTAGCCTCTCTCTGCTCTGACTATGAATGGGATCTCAGATAATGGATTCTCCTTTCAGCAATGTCCTAATTGGGTATTTGAAAATTGGGTTTTCTAGACCAGACAACATCTTTAGGCCCCATGCAGACGGCCGTTCCCATAATCACGGCCCGTGATTACAGACACGACCGCATTTTCGGGCCGTGCTCCCATTATAAAGTATGGGAGCACGGTCCGTACAAAATCAAAAAATAGGTTGTCCTATTTTTTGCCGAGCCATTCTACGGGCCGAACACCTTCCCGTAAAGATACAGGAAGGTGTCTTTGGGCAATAGAAATGAATGGGTTCGTACTTTGATCCGTAATCAAAGTACGAACCGTAATTGAGGATAAAAATTACGGCCGTGTGCATCTATGTGATTTTTTTCTCAAAACATCTCTAACCGGAAAACAAACAGCAGTGATAATATATGGGTGGCGTGTGCTCGGCATGGGTGGAAAATCACCATTGTCTTCTGTAGCTCTGCACCTTGTGTGGTGTCAACCATAGATCGTTAATAATGATAAGAGGCCGGAACATGACCCTCCTCAGGAGGAAAATACTGTATATATCACTTACAGCTCAATTGTCTTTAATGAATTCATCAAACATATAAATAATATTTTGGGACATCTAAGAAATATATAGTTTTTTTAATTAATGTACTTAAATATTCAAGAAAATACATAAAAAAATGAATATAATAAAAATAAAACAAATGCGGAGGAAAGTTATGTCATCCCTACATAGCCATTGCCTCCTCTATGATGTGCATAAATCTATGCAAGCACTGTCCCTAAGGGTATGTTCACACTTGTAGATTAATGCAGCAGAATTCAAGGCTCACTCTCGGGGTTGATTTCTGCCGCGAATCAGCAATTTGAGTCATTAAATGGGGATAATCTGCAGTCTGAGAATCTGCAAAAATAAGCAGCATTTTACTTATTCTCACAGCCGTTTTTTAATCGCCTGCATGGATTTTTTTCTGATATATGTGAACACAGCCTTACTATAATAATAACACTGATAATCGTAATAAACTCACAAAAATATGGGGAACAACCAGGGGCGTAACTAGGAAACACCAGGCCCCATAGCAAGCTTTTGACTGGGGCCCCCTCCCCTGGGTGCCATACACAGCCCACCCTTGTAGATAGTGCCCCCCTGTAAATAGTGCCATACGGCCCCCTCCTGTACACAGTACTATACAGCCCCCTGCAGACAGTGCTATACAGCCCCCCCCTGTAGACAGTACAATATGGCTCTGTAGACAGTGCTATACAGCCCCCTGTATACAGTGCTATACAGCGCCCCCTGTAGACAGTGCTATACAGCTCCCCCTGTAGACAGTACAATATGGCCCGCTCTGTAGACAGTGCTATACAGCCCCCTGTATACAGTGCTATACAGCGCCCCCTGTAGACAGTGCTACACAGCGCCTCCTGTAGACAGTGATATACAGCCCCCCTGTAGACAGTGCTCTACAGCGCCCCCCGTAGACAGTGCTATACAGCCCCCCTGAAGACAGTGCTATACAGCCCCCCCTGTAGACAGTGCTACACAGCGCCCCCTGTAGACAGTGCTATACAGCCCCCTGTAGATAGCGCTATACAGTCCACCCCCTGTAGATAGTGCTATACAGCCCCCTGAAGACAGTGCTATACAGCCCCCCAATAGACTGTGATATACTTTCAAGTATCACAAAGAGGGACAATCAATGCGGCGCACAGCAGCACATTTTTTCTTTTAAGCCAGGCCCCTAATCCCACCCAATCCCCGCACCTTCACATCCAGTTCAGCCCACACAGTATAATGCCCCCATAGCTGCCGCCATACAGTATAATGCCAACACAGATCCCCCATGCCTTATAATGCCGAAACAAATTCCCCCATACAGCATATTGCCCCATAGCTGCCCCCACACATTATAATGCCTCCCATAGCTTCCCCACAGTATATTTCCCCCAACAGCAGCTCCCACAGAATAATGGCCCCCATAGCTGTCCCCACAATATATATATCCCCATAGCTGTCCCCATAGTATAATGCCCCCCATACAGTGTAATGCTCCTATAGCTGCCACCATATCAGCCCCCCTTCCCTACCCAGTATAATGCCCCATAGTGCCTAATAGAAAAATAATAACATAATTACATACCTATCTTTGTTCCCACGATGGGTGGAGGATCCTTCTCCTCCGGTCTGTGCTGTGAGTGACTCAGCACAGACAGGTGATGACCTCACTACATCGTGCCTGCCTGCGCCGAGCCGCTCACAGCGGAGTGAATGCTGGAGCAAGGAGCTGTCAGCTCCTTGCTCCAGCATTCAGGAAGCGGAACCAGTACGGTGAGCGCTGTTTGGTTACGGGGGCCCTATGCTTAGGAGCCCGGCGGCCGCTGCGACCCCTAGAGCTACGCCACGATTACAGTAGCCTATGGCAGAGCAGGGAGATACCTCCCTGCTCTGTCATAGTGTTCAATAGTATCTATGTCCGAAGGACCCAAACACTATTGAATGTGGCGTCGCTACCGCTGTGGAAGCCATAGCGGCTGCTAACAGAGCCTCCGGGCATTGGGGGGCCATGATGGCTGGTGGCACGAGCCCCCTCATGCCGCGGGCCCCGTAGCAGCCGCTATGGCTGCTACAGTGGTTGTTACGCCACTGTAATAAAAATAATTATTTTATTTATTGTTATTTTGTTATAATCATTATTGCTAATATATTTTTATTATTATTATTGCTAAGTAGTATTATTTAATAAGATCATTATTTATTGTTATTATTATTATTATTATTAAGTTGAGTGTGATGATTATTATTTAATACTTTTGTTATTAATATAAATTATTATTACTATTATTATTATTTTTATTTATTATTATACATTTTTCTTCTTCTTATTATTATTATTTCGTTTTATTGTCATTATTATCTAGTACTGTTAATAAGAACCATAATATTAAACGAGTCACGATTCATTGGATGACACCGCTGCATTCATAATTGTAACAATTCTGATAAGTTCTATATTTTTTATTTAATCCATTCAAAAACTCAATGAACATCTTTTGTTTTTTTTTTTATATATATATTTAATAGAATTAGACTAATCGTCTAAAATCTTACATTACAGCGTATTTTATTATATTATTATGAGTGGACTTAACAAGATCATTTCTGTTCCAAGATATTGTAATTGTAAATTCTTTAAAACATCAATGATAAATATTAAAAAATTACTTAGTAAACTCTCCTCGGCAGAAAAATACATTTCCTGATATTTTTTTCATATGATATAATAATAATAATAGTGTAAGCCGTGTGACCGTACCTAGGCTCGTTTCACTCTCACGGATAAGAAATGTTCCAGGGATGTTGTCTGGAGCTAAGAGTTGTCTTTCGGCGTCTTTCCGAGTGATGTTATTGAAAAAGAACCTGGACAAAAAATAGGACACGTTACCTCCGGATATCACAGGTTGTAAGAGTTTAGATTGTATGATATTAATGACTCTCACTGAGAAAAATAAATTATCATTTCAGAAAATTGGATTGAAACAAATTCCTAAACTTTTTCCAAAAGTTCAGAATATAAAAAAAAAGCCCAAATTTTCATAATCAATTTGAGAGAGAGAGAGAGAGGGGGGGGAGAGAGAAAGAGAGGATGGAGATGGAGAGAAAGATGGAGAGAGGGGGAGAGAGATGGAGATGGAGAAAGAGATGGAGAAAGAGATGGAGAGAGATGGAGAGAGAGATGGAGAAAGAGATGGAGAGAGAGATGGAGAGAGATAGATAGATAGATAGATAGATAGATAGATAGATAGATAGATAGATAGATAGATAGATAGATAGATAGATAGATAGATAGATAGATATGAGATATATATGAAATAGACAGATAGATAGATAGATAGATAGATAGATAGATAGATAGATAGATAGATAGATAGATAGATAGATAGATAGATAGATAGATAGATATGAGATAGATAGATATGAGATAGATAGATAGATAGATAGATAGATAGATAGATAGATATGAGATAGATAGATAGATAGATAGATAGATAGATAGATAGATAGATATGAGATAGATAGATAGATAGATAGATAGATAGATAGATAGATAGATAGATAGATAGATAGATAGATAGATATGAGATATATATGAAATAGATAGATAGATAGATAGATAGATAGATAGATAGATAGATAGATAGATAGATAGATAGATAGATAGATATGAGATAGATAGATAGATATGAGATAGATAGATAGATAGATAGATAGATAGATAGATAGATAGATAGATAGATAGATAGATAGATAGATAGATAGATAGATAGATAGATAGATAGATATGAGATAGATAGATAGATAGATAGATAGATAGATAGATAGATAGATAGATAGATAGATAGATAGATAGATAGATAGATAGATAGATAGATAGATAGATAGATAGATAGATAGATAGATATGAGATAGATAGATAGATAGATAGATAGATAGATAGATAGATAGATAGATAGATAGATATGAGATAGATAGATATGAGATAGATAGATATTAGATAGATAGATAGATAGATAGATAGATAGATAGATAGATAGATAGATAGATAGATATGAGATAGATAGATAGATAGATAGATAGATAGATAGATAGATAGATAGATAGATAGATAGATAGATAGATAGATAGATAGATATGAGATAGATATTAGATAGATAGATAGATAGATAGATAGATAGATAGATAGATAGATATGAGATATATATGAAATAGATAGATAGATAGATAGATAGATAGATAGATAGATAGATAGATAGATAGATAGATAGATAGATAGATAGATAGATAGATAGATAGATAGATAGATAGATAGATATGAGATAGATAGATAGATAGATATGAGATTGATAGATATTAGATAGATAGATAGATAGATAGATAGATAGATAGATAGATAGATAGATAGATAGATAGATAGATAGATAGATATGAGATAGATAGATAGATAGATAGATAGATAGATAGATAGATAGATAGATAGATAGATAGATATGAGATAGATAGATATTAGATAGATAGATAGATAGATAGATAGATAGATAGATAGATAGATAGATAGATAGATAGATAGATATGAGATATATATGAAATAGATAGATAGATAGATAGATAGATAGATAGATAGATATGAGATAGATAGATAGATAGATAGATAGATATGAGATAGATAGATAGATAGATAGATAGATAGATAGATAGATAGATAGATAGATAGATAGATAGATAGATAGATAGATAGATAGATAGATAGATAGATAGATAGATATGAGATAGATAGATAGATAGATAGATAGATAGATAGATAGATAGATAGATAGATAGATAGATAGATAGATAGATAGATAGATAGATAGATAGGAGATAGATAGATATGAGATATGTCGAAGCTTAGGACTCCACATACTGAATGGCCGCACCAAGGGAGACTCTTTAGGAAGGTATACACTAAACTCCCATGTAGGCAGCAGTGTAGTAGACTATGCCATCACGGACATGGACCCCGCAAACATTGGCGCACTCATAGTCACTCCACAAACGCACCTGTCAGATCACAACCAATTACTTCTATACATCAAATCCACAACCAAACCATCTGCACAAAAACAACATCAAACCGGCCTCTTCAACCTGCCCCCATCTTATAAATGGTCCAAAACGTCAACTATAAAATATAAAGAGACAATGAACAGACCAGAAGTGCAGGAGATGCTTCACAACCTCTACAACAAGGTGTATGAGACAAGCCCAGGAGGGGTCAATCAGGCCGTAAATGACCTCAATAATATATTCTATACCATGGCAGAGAAGTCTGACCTGAAAAGATGTGACTACAAGAGGCCACAAGAAATACATCCTAACGCTTGGTTTGACCGTGAGTGCAAAGAAGTACGGAAGACCCTAAGAAATGCCTCAAATAAGAAGCACCGAGACCCAAACAACACCGGTCTGAAGGAGGCCTACAGCAACATACAGAGGCAATACAAGACCATCCTCCGAAAGAAAAAACAAAGGCACATCTCCACCAAACTTACCCAACTCCAAGATGCCCTCCATGACAACTCGTTCTGGGAATTATGGAAACACATGGGCAAAAATTGCAAGAAAAACAACCTTCATATTCAAAATGGCAACATCTGGCTCCAATATTTCAGGGACCTCTACAAAGATATCCCGAAAGAAGAACAAAGCCAAGAACAAAAACAAATAATATCAAAATTGAAGGCGATGGAGGAAACACTTAAAGATTCTCAAAACCCCCTGGATACACCAATAACACTGCAAGAAGTAACAGAGAGAACCTCAGACATAAGGTGTAAAAAATCCAGCGGCCTAGACAGAATCTCACCAGAAATGATAAAACACAGCCCGCCAGAAATACAGGCCGCAATAGTCAAACTATTTAATATAGTGCTGAGTGCCGGCTACTTCCCGCAAATCTGGAACCAAGGCCTTATAACACCAATCCACAAGAGTGGGGACAGGTACGACCCGGCCAACTACCGAGGGATATGTGTCAGCAGCAACCTGGGGAAACTGTTCAGCAGCATCCTGAATAAGAGAATCCTCAGCTTCCTCTCCCAGCACAATGTCCTCCACCAAAGCCAAGCTGGGTTCATGCCAAACCACCGCACCACTGACCACATCTACACCCTGCGCAGCCTCATCAAGAGCCACGTCCACAATACAAAGCATGGGAAGATTTACGCCTGTTTTGTGGACTTTAAGAAGGCCTTGGACTCAGTGTGGCACCCGGGCCTATTCCTGAAACTGCTGGAGAGCGGAATAGGAGGTAAAACCTATGACGTCATCAGAAGCTCCTACACAGACAACAGATGCAGCGTGAAGGTGAACGGGAGAAGAACGGCTGATTTCCAGCAGAGCCGAGGAGTCAGACAAGGCTGCAGCCTCAGTCCAACGCTCTTCAACATCTACATCAATGAACTGGCCACAGCTCTGGAATCCTCCTCAGCACCAGGTCTCGCCCTCCATGACACCCAGGTGAAATTCCTGCTGTATGCAGATGACCTTCTGTTACTATCACCAACCGAGAAAGGTCTCCAAGACAACCTGCAAATCCTAGAAAAATTCAGCTCCACGTGGGCACTACCCATCAATGCCAAGAAAACCAACATCATGGTGTTCCAGAAGAGAAACTCAAAATCCCCCAGGCACCCGACCTTCACA
>NC_134690.1:18527416-18529916 GCF_050947455.1 Rhinoderma darwinii | reverse complement strand
GACATGGAGGAAACCCCCTGCCTCACACAGAGACACACAGAGCAGAGACATGGAGGAAACCCCCTGCCTCACACAGAGACACGCAGAGCAGAGACATGGAGGAAACCCCCTGCCTCACACAGAGACACGCAGAGCAGAGACATGGAGGAAACACCCTGCCTCACACAGAGACACGCAGAGCAGAGACATGGAGGAAACCCCCTGCCTCACACAGAGACACGCAGAGCAGAGACATGGAGATGCTAAAGACCCTGCTCAGCACTCTATGTAAAAAACTAATGTGACTGTACAACACGAGAACATCTACAACACATCCAACAGTCACATCTCCAGCCCGTCCTACACAGCGCCGCTCATTACAAGGTATATGGACACACAATGACGTCCTTTATAATCAGCAGCTGGAATATTCAAGGCCTCAACGCCTCAGCCTTTGGATGCAAAATTAACGATCCAGACTTCATCCAAAGACTGAAAAATATCGATATACAAATCCTCCTGGAAACATGGACTAGGACAGAGAATGAGTCCCTGGTGCCCACTGGATACAGGGAAATCTCTGTCCCCGCCCTGAAAAATAAACACATCAAGCAGGGTCGGTGTTCAGGAGGAATATTAGTCTGGTACAAGGAGGAGCTCCATGAGCAGATCAAAGCCGTGAAGCGAGGAGACAGCCACATCTGGATAAGAATAGGCAGCTCCATCCTCACCTCTCAGTCTGACATGTATCTCTGCGCAACGTACATCGCACCGCCAGAGTCCCCGTACTCCAACCCAGACAGCTTTGAGATTATACAAAGGGAAGCCGCCCATTTCCAGACCCTGGGCAGCGTTCTCATCTACGGAGACCTCAATGCAAGAACGGGGAGAGATAAAGACTACCTGACCAATGATGGAAATATCTTCATCTTTGGAGCAGAGGCCGACTGTCATAACTCCCTACAGAAAGAGAGAAACAGCTATGACAGCACCGTCAACAAAAGCGGGAAAAAACTACTGAATCTATGTCGAAGCTTAGGACTCCACATACTGAATGGCCGCACCAAGGGAGACTCTTTAGGAAGGTATACACTAAACTCCCATGTAGGCAGCAGTGTAGTAGACTATGCCATCACGGACATGGACCCCGCAAACATTGGCGCACTCATAGTCACTCCACAAACGCACCTGTCAGATCACAACCAATTACTTCTATACATCAAATCCACAACCAAACCATCTGCACAAAAACCACATCAAACCGGCCTCTTCAACCTGCCCCCATCTTATAAATGGTCCAAAACGTCAACTATAAAATATAAAGAGACAATGAACAGACCAGAAGTGCAGGAGATGCTTCACAACCTCTACAACAAGGTGTATGAGACAAGCCCAGGAGGGGTCAATCAGGCCGTAAATGACCTCAATAATATATTCTATACCATGGCAGAGAAGTCTGACCTGAAAAGATGTGACTACAAGAGGCCACAAGAAATACATCCTAACGGTTGGTTTGACCGTGAGTGCAAAGAAGTACGGAAGACCCTAAGAAATGCCTCAAATAAGAAGCACCGAGACCCAAACAACACCGGTCTGAAGGAGGCCTACAGCAACATACAGAGGCAATACAAGACCATCCTCCGAAAGAAAAAACAAAGGCACATCTCCACCAAACTTACCCAACTCCAAGATGCCCTCCATGACAACTCGTTCTGGGAATTATGGAAACACATGGGCAAAAATTGCAAGAAAAACAACCTTCATATTCAAAATGGCAACATCTGGCTCCAATATTTCAGGGACCTCTACAAAGATATCCCGAAAGAAGAACAAAGCCAAGAACAAAAACAAATAATATCAAAATTGAAGGCGACGGAGGAAACACTTAAAGATTCTCAAAACCCCCTGGACGCACCAATAACACTGCAAGAAGTAACAGAGAGAACCTCAGACATAAGGTGTAAAAAATCCAGCGGCCTAGACAGAATCTCACCAGAAATGATAAAACACAGCCCGCCAGAAATACAGGCCGCAATAGTCAAACTATTTAATATAGGGCTGAGTGCCGGCTACTTCCCGCAAATCTGGAACCAAGGCCTTATAACACCAATCCACAAGAGTGGGGACAGGTACGACCCGGCCAACTACCGAGGGATATGTGTCAGCAGCAACCTGGGGAAACTGTTCAGCAGCATCCTGAATAAGAGAATCCTCAGCTTCCTCACCCAGCACAATGTCCTCCACCAAAGCCAAGCTGGGTTCATGCCAAACCACCGCACCACTGACCACATCTACACCCTGCGCAGCCTCATCAAGAGCCACGTCCACAATACAAAGCATGGGAAGATTTACGCCTGTTTTGTGGACTTTAAGAAGGCCTTTGACTCAGTGTGGCACCCGGGCCTATTCCTGAAACTGCTGGAGAGCGGAATAGGAGGTAAAACCTATGACGTCATCAGAAGCTCCTACACAGACAACAGATGCAGCGTGAAGGTGAACGGGAGAAGAACGGCTGATTTCC
>NC_134690.1:17731525-17868805 GCF_050947455.1 Rhinoderma darwinii | reverse complement strand
CTTATTTCACAGTGGTGTGTTACCCCTGTTTTTAAAACGAGTTACTAATAAAAGGTATATTTTACTCAGTTGTCACTTCAGTGAACCTGGTGTATCTAATCCTATCATGTGTCATACTGTCTGCTGAGAAGCTTTATCTAAGCCTCTATGATGTGATACTGTCTACTAAGAATCTGTATCTAAGCCTATCATGTGTACTACTGTCTGCTGAGCTGTGTATCTAATCCTACAACGTGTGATACTGTCTGCTTAGCCATTGTATCTAAGCTTATCATGTGTGATACTGTCAGCTAGGCCCTGTATCTAACCCTATCGTGTGTGATACTTTCGGCTGAAGTGATGTATCTAAGTTTATTGTGTATACTTTCTCGCAAGATGCTGTATCTAATCCTATCATGTGTGATACTGTCAGCTAAGCTGGTGTATCTGAGCCTATCGTGTGATACTGTCAGTTGGGCCCTGTATCTAAGCCTAACATGTGTGATACTGTTAGCTGCGAAACTGTATCTAAGACGATCATGTGTGATACTGCCTGCTGAGCTGATGTATCTAAGCTTATTGTATATAATACTGTCTGCTAAGATGCTGTATCTAATCCTATAATTTGTGATACTGTCTGCTTAGCCCCCGTATCTAAACTTAACATGTGTGATATTATCAGCTAGGCCCTGTGTCTAACCCTATCATGTGTGATACTGTCAGCTGAGCTCATGTATCTAAGCTTATTGTGTATGATACTGCCTCGTAAAATGCTGTATCTAATCCTATCATGTGTGATGTTGTCTGCTGAGCTGGTGTATCTAAGCCTATCGTGTGTGATACTATCTGATGAGTCAGTGTATCTAAACCTTTCATGTGTGATGTGATACTGTCGGCTATAAGCAAAAGGTCAACTTTATATGGCATTCTGCTATTAAAACATATTGTTTATTAACTTCGTTGCTATGCTTTACCGGCCCTAGCAACCAGCTATAAACAATGCACATCTGGCTGTAGTCACAGGAGATGGAGCTGTTGTAGATTAGTCGGGATTGGCGGCTGTAGGATTAATAATTGCTATATACTCAGTATATGATGTGGTATTGAAATTGTGAAAACCGCGGTGTAAGCGGAGAAATCGAAATGCTTCCCTGGGGCCAAATTCTGAAAGGTGTCCCTCAACTTCCAACACAGACTGACATTATAATATGCTGACTGACGTACAATACTCATTTCAGTTCAGATCCAGTTTATTTTATACAATTTTACAATATCCATAGACAAAAATTCTGGGCCCCAATGCAAGTTGGCACCAGTTCCCCTCCCCCAACTAACAAATGCCATTTACAGTAAGGATTGTCCTCCTATAGGGCATAAGGTATGACTACAACATCTGCACCTTCTATAGATTCACCCCTGACTAATTCTATATTATTTAACCCGTAGATTCAAAAAGTTCCATATTAAAATTCATAGATTAAGGTATTATATACTCCTCTACATACTGTACCCCAAGGAATATCAGCAACCGCACTATAGCGTCAGACAGAACCAGTCAATACTATCATTTTGCATTTCATATAGACCTGTTCAGTAAAGATTCACTTTTAGGGCACGTTCTGATGTGGCGGAATTGCTGTGGAATTCCGCTGCGGACAGTCTGTCCATTGGTTTCTACACCTTTTTAGTTATCTTCGTGCAGACATTGCGGACAACTCCGCTGCGGAGCATAGGCTGCAGTGTGGAATTTGGTGTCCGCAGCATACACTGGCTGTTGCGGACTTGTGGCGGAATTTCTCCATTGACTTCAATGGAATTTCAAAATTACGCAATGAAATCCGCAGATGTTATGTGTGTTGCGTTGCGGATTGCTTTCACGAACAGGATATTTCATCAATCTGGCTGGACCTATGTGTTTCCAGGTCTATAGCCAGACTGGGATGGAATGTTTTAAAAGACAGCAGGATGTGATCTGCACCTGAATCCGCAACGGCTAATCCGCACCATTTTACCGAACATTTTAGCCAAATCCGCAACGGAATCTGCAACGACAGAATTATGTCATGTTTATATTTTCTACATTAAACTATTTCAAATTCACACAAAATGGAAATCACCAAAGCTAGCTCTGTACACTAAACCTAGCAAAGGGCTTCTATACTACTGCCCACTATATACAAGAATATAACTACTATAATACTGCCCCCTATATACAAGAATATAACTACTATAATACTGCCCCCTATGTACAAGAATATAACTACTATAATACTGCCCCCTATATACAAGAATATAACTACTATAATACTGCCTCCTATATACAAGAATATAACTACTATAATACTGCCTCTATCTACAAGAATATAACTACTATAATACTGCTCCTATATACAAGAATATAACTACTATAATAATGCTCCTATATACAAGAATATAACTACTATAATACTGCCCCCTATATACAAGAATATAACTACTATAATACTGCCCCTATATACAAGAATATAACTACTATAATACTGCCACCTATATACAAGAATATAACTACTATAATACTGCTCCTATGTACAAGAATATAACTACTATAATAATCCTCCTATGTACAAGAATATAACTACTATAATACTGCCCCTATATACAAGAATATAACTACTATAATACTGCCCGCTATATACAAGAATATAACTACTATAATACTGCCCCCTATATACAAGAATATAACTACTATAATACTGCCCCCTATGTACAAGAATTTAACTACTATAATACTGTCCCTATATACAAGAATATAACTACTATTATACTGCCCTCAATATACAAGAATATAACTACTATAATACTGCCCCTATATACAAGAATATAACTACTATAATACTGCTCCTATATACAAGAATATAACTACTATAATACTGCTCCCTATGTACAAGAATATAACTACTATAATACTGCCCCTATATACAAGAATATAACTATTATAATACTGCTCCTATATACAAGAATATAACTGCTATAATACTGCTCCTATATACAAGAATATAACTACTATAACACTGCCCCCTATATACAATAATATAACTACTATAATACTGCCTCCTAAATACAAGAATATAACTACTATAATACTGCCCCTATATAGAAGAATATAACTACTATAATACTGCTCCTATATACAAGAATATAACTACTATAATGCTGCCCTCTATATACAAGATTATAACTACTATAATACTGCCCTCAATATACAAGAATATAATTACTATAATACTACCCCCTATATACAAGAAAATAACTACTATAATACTGCTCCTATATACACAAGAATATAATTACTATAATGCTACCCCTATATAAAAGAATATAACTACTATAATACTGCCCCTATATACAAGAATATAACTACTATAATACTGTCCCCTATATACAAGAATATAACTACTATAATACTGCTCTTATATACAGGAATATAACTACTATAATACTGCCCCTATATACAAGAACATAACTACTATAATCCTGCCCCTATATACAAGAATATAACTACTATAATACTGCCCCCTATATACAAGAATATAACTACTATAATACTGCCCCCTATATACAAGAACATAACTACTATAATACTGTCCCCTATATACAAGAATATAACTACTATAATACTGCTCTTATATACAAGAATATAACTACTATAACACTGCCCCCTATATACAAGAACATAACTACTATAATACTGCCCCTATATACAAGATGATAACTACTATAATACTGCCGTATATACAAGAATATATCTACTATAATACTGCCCCTATATACAAGAATATAACTACTATAATACTGCCTCTATATACAAGAATATAACTACTATAATACTGTCCCCTATATACAAGAATATAACTACTATAATACTGCTCCTATGTACAAGAATATAACTACTATAATACTGTCCCTATATACAAGAATATAACCACTATAATACTGCTCCTACGTACAAGAATATAACTACTATAATACTGCCCTCTGTACACAAGAATATAACTACTATAATACTGCCCCTATATACAAGAATATAACTACTATAATACTGCCTCCTATATACAAGAATATAACTACTATAATACTGCCCCTATATACAAGAATATAACTACTATAATACTGCTACTATATACAAAAATATACCTACTATAATACTGCTCCTATATACAAGAATATAACTACTATAATACTGCTTCTATATACAAGAATATAACTACTATAATACTGCTCCTATATACAAGAATATAACTACTATAATACTGCTCCTATATGCAAGAATATAACTACTATAATACTGCCCCTATATACAAGAATACAACTACTATAATACTGCTCCTATATACAAGAATATAACTACTATAATACTGCCTCCTATATACAAGAATATAACTACTATAATACTGCCCCCTATATACAAGAATATAGCTACTATAATACTGCTCCTATATACAAGAATATAGCTACTATAATACTGCTCCTATATACAAGAATATAACTACTATAATACTGCCTCCTATATACAAGAATATAACTACTATAATACTGCCACTATGTACAAGAATATAACTACTCTAATACTGCCCCCTATATACAAGAATATAACTACTATAATACTGCCCCTATATACAAGAATATAACTACTATAATACTGCTACTATATACAAAAATATACTATATACAAAAATATACTGGTGTGAACCCAGCCTAATACTGCCCCTATATACAAGAATATAACTACTATAATACTGCCCCTATATACAAGAATATAACTACTATAATACTGCCCTCTGTACACAAGAATATAACTACTATAATACTGCCCCTATATACAAGAATATAACTACTATAATACTGCCTCCTATATACAAGAATATAACTACTATAATACTGCCCCTATATACAAGAATATAACTACTATAATACTGCTACTATATACAAAAATATACCTACTATAATACTGCTCCTATATACAAGAATATAACTACTATAATACTGCTTCTATATACAAGAATATAACTACTATAATACTGCTCCTATATACAAGAATATAACTACTATAATACTGCTCCTATATGCAAGAATATAACTACTATAATACTGCCCCTATATACAAGAATACAACTACTATAATACTGCTCCTATATACAAGAATATAACTACTATAATACTGCCTCCTATATACAAGAATATAACTACTATAATACTGCCCCCTATATACAAGAATATAGCTACTATAATACTGCTCCTATATACAAGAATATAGCTACTATAATACTGCTCCTATATACAAGAATATAACTACTATAATACTGCCTCCTATATACAAGAATATAACTACTATAATACTGCCACTATGTACAAGAATATAACTACTCTAATACTGCCCCCTATATACAAGAATATAACTACTATAATACTGCCCCCTATATACAAGAATATAACTACTATAATACTGCCCCTGTATACAAGAATATAACTACTATAATACTGCTCCTATGTACAAGAATATAACTACTATAAGGGCATGACCACACGTGGCGGATTTCCTCCGCAACTGTCCGCATCAATGCCGCACAGAATCTGCGTTGCAGATTCTGCTGCGGATCTGCACAAAATGTGCAGTACATTGATGCGGACTAGCTGCTGCGGACTGCGGGAAAAGTGCTTCCCTTCTCCCTATTCAGTGCAGGATAGAGAGAAGGGACAGCACTTTCCCTAGTGAAAGTAAACGATTTTCATACTTACCGGCCGTTGTCTTGGTGACGCGTCCCTCTTTCGGCATCCAGCCCGACCTCCCTGGATGACGCGCCAGTCCATGTGACCGCTGCAGCCTGTGCTTGGCCTGTGATTGGCTGCAGCCGTCACTTAGACTGAAACGTCATCCTGGGAGGCCGGACTGGAGACAGAAGCAGGGAGTTCTCGGTAAGTATGAACTTATATTTTTTTGACAGGTTGCTCTATATTGTGATCGGTAGTCACTGTCCCGGGTGCAGAAACAGTTACTGCCGATCGCTTAACTCTTTCAGCACCCTGGACAGTGACTATTTACAGACGTCTCCTAGCAACGCTCCCGTCATTACGGGAGCCCCATTGACTTCCTCAGTCTGGCTGTAGACCTAGAAATACATAGGTCCAGCCAGAATGAAGAAATGTCAAGTTAAAAAAGCAAGACGCATCCGCAGCACACATAACATGTGCATGACAGCTGCGGACTTCATTGCGGAAATTAGAATCTCCATTGAAGTCAATGGAGAAATTCCGCCATGAGTCCGCCACTGCTCCGCAACAGACAGAGCATGCTGCGGACACCAAATTCCGCTCCGCAGCCTATGCTCCGCAGCGGAATTTTACGCATCGTCTAAACGAACACTGCTAAATTAAAGTGAAAGTCAATGGAGAAACGGCTCCGCTGCGGATTAACGCTGCGGAGTGTCCGCAGCGGAATTTAAGTGAAATTCCGCCACGTGTGAACCCAGCCTAATACTGCCCCTATATACAAGAATATAACTACTATAATACTGCCCCTATATACAAGAATATAACTACTATAATACTGGCACTATATACAAGAATATAACTACTATAATACTGCCCCCTATGTAGAAGAATATAACTACTATAATACTGCCCCTATGTACAAGAATATAACTACTATAATACTGCTCCTATATACAAGAATATAACTACTATAATACTGTTCCCTATATACAAGAATATAACTACTATAATACTGCCTCCTATATACAAGAATATAACTACTATAATACTGCCTCCTATATACAAGAATATAACTACTATAATACTGCTCCTATATACAAGAATATAACTACTATAATACTGATCCTATATACAAGAATATAACTACTATAATACTGCCCCTATATACAAGAATATAACTACTATCATACTGCCCCTATATACAAGAATATAACTACTATAATACTGCCCCCTATATACAAGAATATAACTACTATAATACTGCCTCCTATATACAAGAATATAACTACTATAATACTGCCACTATGTACAAGAATATAACTACTCTAATACTGCCCCCTATATACAAGAATATAACTACCATAATACTGCCCCCTATATACAAGAATATAACTACTATAATACTGCCCCTGTATACAAGAATATAACTACTATAATACTGCTCCTATGTACAAGAATATAACTACTATAATACTGCCCCTATATACAAGAATATAACTACTATAATACTGCCCCTATATACAAGAATATAACTACTATAATACTGGCACTATATACAAGAATATAACTACTATAATACTGCCCCCTATGTAGAAGAATATAACTACTATAATACTGCCCCTATGTGCAAGAATATAACTACTATAATACTGCTCCTATATACAAGAATATAACTACTATAATACTGTTCCCTATATACAAGAATATAACTACTATAATACTGCCTCCTATATACAAGAATATAACTACTATAATACTGCCTCCTATATACAAGAATATAACTACTATAATACTGCTCCTATATACAAGAATATAACTACTATAATACTGATCCTATATACAAGAATATAACTACTATAATACTGCCCCTATATACAAGAATATAACTACTATAATACTGCTCCTATATACAAGAATATAACTACTATAATACTGCCCCTATATACAAGAATATAACTACTATAATACTGCCTCCTATATACAAGAATATAACTACTATAATACTGCCCCTATATACAAGAATATAACTACTATAATACTGCCCTTATATACAAGAATATAACTACTATAATACTGCCCACTATATACAAGAATATAACTGCTATAATACTGCCCCCTATATACAAGAATATAACTACTATAATACTGACCCCTATATACAAGAATATAACTACTATAATACTGCTCCTATATACAAGAATATAACTACTATAATACTGCCTCTATATACAAGAATATAACTACTATAATACTGCTCCCTATACACAAGAATATAACTACTATAATACTGCTCCCTATATACAAGAATATAACTACTATAATACTGCCCCCTATATACAAGAATATAAGTACTATAATACTGCTCCCATATACAAGAATATAACTACTATAATACTGCCCCCTATAGGCATTTCTGATG
Organism: Rhinoderma darwinii; assembly: GCF_050947455.1. Lineage (NCBI taxonomy): Eukaryota > Metazoa > Chordata > Amphibia > Anura > Rhinodermatidae > Rhinoderma > Rhinoderma darwinii. The sequence goes on along the minus strand of NC_134690.1, from coordinate 17,860,659 downwards.
TTACATGGTGTGCTTTTAAAAGACTAATAAGTACATATAGAAGTATAAAACGATGCTGGTTATTTCCTATACTCTATATTGTCGTCCCTGTGATGTGATTATGGAGTTTCTTTCTTTCACACATTCCCTGATTTATGGTTTCGCCTCTCACAATAGGAGCGTCTCAGACATTTTGCGGACTCAGCGCGGCTCAGATTCTTTTATCTTTCTTGGTTTGTTCTTTTGCATCTCAAAGCTTCAGCTCGTCTTCTTGTCCTGAGACACAGAGTTTCTGAGTTGTGTAATCCCCGAAGATAATCAGATTTGGGGATCGGGTCATTTTAATGCAGTGTAATGTCACCGAGCGCTGGACTCCCCCCATGTGCAGCATTTACTGCTAAGCCTTGATCTTATTCATAACTTCAACAGTTTCAACTTTTCTTAAAGACTAATAGGGAATTAAAGGTTTTTAATCTTATCCATGTATTTGTATGGGGAAAGATTGATCTATTTATATTTTTAAGATCTCTGCCTGCTTTCGGTGAATTTAAACTTTTTTGTTTATGGAGCCTGGAAAAACCTTATTATCATCATAGGATTGGATATAATGAAAGGTCGCACCTTCATTATAGGCAGGACACATGATCATGCCATTTACAATAAGTGATGGGGACAATTGAGATCCTCCACTCTCCTCCCTCTCCCTGCAAAGTAACCTGTGCACATAACAGAGCATGCCCACTACAATCTCCCATAGAAATCAATGAGTAATTTTTACCAATATTGATTCTTATTGATATTTTTGCAAGTAAAGAGGCTGAATGTATCATTTATTATTTATCTGGTGGATATCAGGCAATGTTGTCTAGTCTGCAGTCCAAAAGGGCGTGCGAGATTAGGCAGAGGCTATATGAGCTAAGTAATGTCTTTAGATAAATCATTCTTCAGCTTTTCTGAATTCTTCTGCTCACGCGTTTCTATTGATTGCAAGATTGAGGGAGAATGCATCAGCGCAGATCAGTCGTCGCCAGCTTCACATACACAAGATCCAGCAATAAGGTAACAGCCTCGTGATGCCTCAGTGCACAGTCAATAGCTCAATCACTGCAGCAGAGCAGTCAACTCATGTCTGTTAACCTATTAGCCTGCATGTGGCGCTTCTCATAGAACGGTCTCACCCAGCGTCAGAGGTAAAATAAGGGTGACTTTCCCAGAAACCACTTAAATGCTGCAGTCAATAGAGTCCTCGGCTTCTAAGCTGTTAAAATAAGGGGTGTGGCCCCCTCTGACATGCCTTTGGCCCCTCCGCGACGCGTTTGCAGGGTGCCAATGGTTGTTATGGCAGCGTAGGGGCCTAAAGATGGCCCCTCGATCTACCATCTTTGTGCTCCTATGAAGGCCCAAGGGGGACTCATAAAAAAGTAAAATACAGTTGAATAAAGTTTTTTTTAATGTACAAAAAGTTCAAAAAAAATACCCTTTTCCCATTTTTTCCCTAAAGTAATGTTAATTTTTTTTAAAAATTAACATAACATTTATTGCCACGACTGTAAATCTTAGAATTATTACAATATAATGTTACTCAACCCACTCGGTAAAAATGGCAAAATTATGTTATAGTCACCCCCAAAAAATTGCATAATAAGTGATCAAAAAGTTGCATGTACCCAAAAATGGCACCAATAAAACCTACAGCTCGTCCTGCAAAAAATAAACCCTCACACTGCTCAAACGACAGAAAAATAAAAAAGTTATGGCTCAGAATATGGTGACAAAAAAACTATTATCTTTAACAAATTATAAAAGTGGTAAAACATGAAAAAAAAAATAATAATAATTTGGTATCTCCGTAATCAGATTGACCCGTAGAATAAAGTTAACATGTAATTTTTACCGCACGATATACAATGTAAATACGAAACCCAAAAAACAGAGGTGGAATCGCTGTTTTATTCCCATTCCACCCCACAAAGATTTTGTTTTCAGTTTCCCGGTACGATATATGGCACATCAAATAATGCCGTGAAAATCTACAACTTGTCCCGCCAAAAAATAAGCTTTCATATGGCTATGTCAATGGAAAATCCGAAAAATGGCGGCGTCTCTGAGGGGTTAAAGGGTTATTATTGAATAAATATTATCTATTCACCCTATTAAATAATACATTGTAGTGAAGGGGATATTTAAAACTCCCATTTAGACAATATGGTCAATAAGACATTTTAAGGCGCGCCGCTACCGATCCCCACAAATGCGCCTATTCCATATATCAGGTGAACAGTGACATCTAGATATAATTGACGCCGTGCTTCTTTGTTATATATTTTACAGCTGTGATATAATATGATGCTCGCTGACAGATGTTCTCTGATTGCAAATGATATCACTTGTAAAAGCCTGCATAGTTATCTGTCATTAAATTGAGAGATGCCTCATGCCCGCCTTTTATGTATCTGAACCCAGTAGCCATTGGCAAATATGTATAAACATGAGTCTAGCACTATGAGGGCATAAGGCGGTAATGGGGGGGGGGGGTTCTCCAATTGGTCCCCTCATGCCCTGGAGGACCACGGACCGCTGGTATACATGTAATGAGCATCATTAATTCTTTAATTGCCCTGCAGGGGATATGAGCATTTACCAAGAAGTTATAGCAGCAATAATAGTTTATTTCATGGGATCCCAACATCGCTGATCATCTACTTCCTTAGGTGCTGTCCAGTGAAGAGAGGATGTCCAAAGTGGACAACCCTTCAAGTAAACCAATAGACTATAACAGTGTTGGATGTCTGACATTGGTCTACTGCTATGAATTCTAGACTATGTCTACTTCTGAGGGTATGACCTTGGTCAGTAACTGGGCATTTGTCCATGATCGCTACACTGACATTGATCTTGGTGGAAAGTGTTGAGGAAGGTGGTGGTAGGGCTGTTGGATACCTCTGATGTCAAGGAGAGATACATAACTGGATCATTCATAAAACTCAAACATGTCTGATCTAATGATCTCTCATGAGGTTGTGACCAAGGGATCTGGCAGCCCATCACACGCAATAGATCCAAAGATCCTTATGAGAGCAAGATCCACCAATGTCAAACTAATGTATCTTAGAAGTAGAGACACCAAGTACATTGCTGAATACCACCATTGGTTACTTTCCTAGAAATTCTCACTCAAGCCCTTGGGATCAGTCGCAATTTTGCTCCCAGTCTGGTGCTGGACCATAACTGCTGGTGACACTTGCAGATCTCTCCACCCAACCATATTCGAGGAACTGCTTACCGAATGTCTGGGTCCAGTAATTATTTGTTAGAGAGTCTGACACAGGTGAACTCTGGTCTAGCTGGACATGGGCCTCAGGTGCTAGGTGGCACCAACAAGTTCTAGCAAGGCTATGTAGATACAGCTGAGGCAGCGAACTGAATCTTTGCCCCTCCCAATTGAGCAATTGAAAGCCTAGCTACAATTCTGGGTCAACATCTGTTCCTAAGCTCCAGTTATCAGGATTATCTGGTAATTTCAGATATATATTAACATAAACTTATTTATCTGACACTATTTTATACAAAGTTGGAAAAAACGAAGACTTCATTCATGGCCATATCATCCTAAATGCTGATAGCGCAAGTGAAAGGACATTGCAAACAATTTATTATAGTGATGCTGGCTATATGGGTATGATGGGATATTGAGCACTGTCACGATCTGTGGGTATGTGGACCCACTGGTCTGTACCGCCGTAGCGGGATAGCAGTTGGCCAAATAGCGTACCAAGTCAATGTATATATAGTCCAAGCACAAGGGTACCTGTAGTAGTTCAGACAGTAGCAATGGCTAGGCTCAGATGGGACCTTGGCAGCGGACACCAGGTGTGGTGTAACACAGCGGGCGTGACCAGTGGCACAACACGACTCCAACTTTCCAAAGCACAGGAACAAACGTAGAACGGGATACAGGATACAGGTAGCAGGTACGGGAATACTGGGAACAGGATAACACTAAGGGACCATTTGTAAGACTAACACGGGTAAACACAACAATGCTCAGGCAAGGAGTAAAGGGGCAGGGCCCTTCTTACAGTCCAGGTTGATCATGGGCTAATAGATGATTATTTTCATGCACCCTACACGACACAGCAGAACGGAGCGGAAGTGAGCACTGGCGTCTCCTAGAAAGGAGATGCGGGCCAGCGCTCACAGATCCAAGGCTGCGGTCGTCGGGGGGAGAATAATCCCGACGGTCCGTGGACGCTACAAGCGCTGCCTTGATCACACCGCCTTGTCTACCCAGAAGGTCAGCTAAGTAGATAAAAGTGTTAATAAGAATGTAATTATCTGCTTAGTGTTTTCATCCACGGACAATAATGAGCCGGTCTAATCTTTATCACGTCACAAGGAAAAGGTTGAGTGAAACATAGACGGCAGCTGTCTCTGAGGACACCATTGTTAAATGCTATGTAAAGAATATGATATAAGTAACTCTATGTAACTTCTGTAGGACAAGACTAAATATAGATATTAGAGAGGTGAGAGCTATTTGGACATCTCATTCCAAAGCCATGAGCATTATTGTGAAGTTGGGCCCCCCTTTGCTGCTCTACAATCTTGACTCTTCTGAAAAGGTTTTCCACCAGATCTTGGAACATGATATGTGGAATCTCATCCATTTAGCCACAAGGACCTTAACAAGGTCAGGCAGGCATGTTGGTATAATTCTCAGGGTTGGGTACAGTCAAGCTCTTCCGCATCAAATTTGTCATTGTCCTGCAGAAACAGTTAAGGACCTTCTTCAAACTGTTGTCGCTTAGCTCTTCAGAAGGAAGCATTCTTCTGCTGGTGTTCATCTATGAAGCTTGCTACGCGTAAAAAAACGGCCGCGAAAAAGAAGTGCAGGACACTTCTTGGGACGTTTTCCATAAGACTCTATTGAAAAAAGCTCCAAAAACGGCCGTAAAAAACGCAGCGAAAATCGCGAGTGGCACAAAAACTGTCTGAAACTCAGGAGCTGTTTTCTCTTGAAAACCGCTCCGTATTTTGAGACGTTTTTGACTCTGCGTGTGAACATACCCTTATGGGCTTCGCTGTCCGGCGGTTTGTTACTCCAGTCCACCTTACTATTCATCGCTTAAGACTTGTTTTTTCTCGCTTGCACTAACTTCTGTGATCACATTTATCATTTGACATCTGCTTCACACCCTATGATTAGAGCAAGCCACTTCCTATTTTGTGAAAGTGGTTCCATGTTGAGGTGAAGCTATTAGAAATCGGTGGGTTCATGTTAATTGTTGTATTAGGACATGGGTCCACTGAAGGATCCTCCCATGGACAAGTCTAATACTTGCCCTTCACTGGACCCATGTGTAGCAGTATTTTTCATCATAAATGTGTGCGTACTGGCAGGTAACAAAGCTGACCGGGCAGCCTTAACTAAGTTCTCTGCTCTGGACAATCCCTACTTGTTAGAAGGGTTTCTCTACAATAAGCAGATCACATGGTGTCCCCCTGCTGGGACCCCCAGCGATCAGCTGTAATCTGTGGGGAAACCTGACAGTAAGTGTTACATTTCCCTGCAGCACCACCACAGGAGAATTTAAGCATTACACAGTGCCAATTCAAATGCATGTGTTGTCTGTGTAATACAGGACAGGACAGGTCCTCCAGAGAGGGAGAGAGAGAGAGAGAGAGAGAGACGCTCTTTACAACCGCTCTCCACTCTGTCCAAGAGATGAAGGTCCTGAACAGAGGATCCCCGTCTATTAACTCAGAATTTCCTAGTGTGGTATATAAAAATAGGTTTTTCTAAACTGGACAACCCCTTCCATGGTTCTTCCTTCTGCACCCATTACTAGCCCAAATATCTGGTAACTCTCTAGCAAACAAATACAATCACCAAAAAAATTGTAAATCTAAAGAGCTCACTAATGAATAATTACAATGGGAATCTCCACTGATGGTCAGACCTTCTTTCTTCTAGATGTAGTAGATGCCATCCTGTTATGGCTACAGGTCGGTGTATAAGATGATTAGACAGACCCTTACCTTGACCTTGGAATTAGTAACACCTAGTAATTAGGTCGTCCTACAAACTAAGCTCCTCATAGGTGACCTTCAAAATTTATGCCGTAGTCTTTCCCAACTACTTAAAGAGGCTCTGTCACCACATTATAAGTGGCCTATCTTCTACGTAATGAGATCGGCGCTGTAATGTGGATTACAGCAGTGTTTTTTATTTAGTAAAACTATCAATTTTGACGGAATTAAGTCCCACACAAACGTTACCGAAGTGTCGGGATTGTGAATAGACACCGCGTCCTGGCTGGAGGTGATGTCTATTCACTCTCAAGACACTTCAGTAACGTTAATGTGTGAGTAAGTGACAGCACATAGTGATCTCGCAAGATCACTATGTGCTGAGTACATGAATGGAGAGAAGTGGATGACGCTGATTGGTCACTGATTGGTCAGCGTCATACACTTCTCTCCACAATGCCCACTTGGTCAAAAGCTAAAAATCGCCCAGTTGGGCATTAAGAAAGTCATTAGCATAAATCTAAAATAGGTCATAACTCCGCCAAAAATGATCGTTTTTCTAAATACAAAACACTGCTGTAATCTACATTACAGCGCCGATCACATCATTTACAATATAGGCCACTTATAATGTGGTGACAGAGCCTCTTTAAATGGGTTGTCCACTACCAGACAACTAATGATCTATCCACTGGATAGTTCATCAGTATATCATTGGTGCGTGTCCAACACCCAGACCCCACAACGGTAAACCGCTCCGGTGGCCTGCGGGCACGGATGTTATTGCCCATTATGTGATATACAGAGCCGGAAGCAGTTGGCTCCGTAAATAGCATAGCAGCCATGAATATGAGCAGAGCTGCAGTACTGCATCTTGGCCACTATTCCGTGACCCGAGCCAACTGCATGTCCGGTGCCCGGAGGCAGCAGGAGCAGATGATTGGTGCAGGGTAGAGGTCTCTGACCCACACAGATCATGTACTGTTTACCTATCCGGTGGATCGGTCATCAGTTTGTCCGGTAGTGTACAACTCCTTTAATCCCATGAATAATCACAAAGACCTATCTTCCAATACGTCCACGTTCACACATCTAATTGATGAAAGATGATAATTAACAGGAACTGGAAGAGATGGCTTCTTTTGCCTGCCAGGGTAGCAGTTGCTTCCATCTTTGCTTGGATAACCTTGTATTATACACCAGCTGTTTTTCAATGGCAGAACGACTCCTAAAGACCATGTCACCTGCACCTCTTGAGTTCCATCCACATGTTCACCATAATGTGGAGACGTATTCCATTCTACGAGAAGTATTCGTTTCTCGAAAATTATTCGTATACATCTGTCTATGATGTTACTTAGAATCCAATCCATGGTAGAGATAGGGGCCTATACATCTGTCTACCACACCACTGATCTTGTAACAATGTATCATCGGACAAGTTCATTTTCCTATTTATCTACTTCTATTGAGCCATAAAAGAGTTAATGAGTAATCTAAATTCATTAATGGGCTGTGAGACTCGTTATAGTTGGACATGCTCCATTTAATCCACATGAGGGGGAGTATTATTTTCGAGTAAATGTTTAGACTGCAGTATAATAAATATTGGTTAAGACCAATGGCTGCCTATACAGGTATCAACTTGAACCCTCAAAGCTCTACAATTCTCATCATGAAATTGCAGAAGGTCCGGTGCTTACAGATATTAGTGTAAAAGAACAGTGGATGGCACTTCGAGCCTACAGGACCTTATTTTCCCAGAGGCTTATCTTTGGATCAACAACAGAGTTAATTTCCCGAAATGAGTTTCGGGTCTGATTTTCGCATATCTGCCGCCATATATTCGATTTTTACTGAATAAATTAGTTGAGAATCGAAAGTCCCCCGATTGCCCTGAAAAGTCGTGTTTGACACTCTGGGGTCTTCTAGGACTGTATCCAGGCTCTTTCAAGTGCTTTAACACCAGGACAGCATCAGTAAATGTCAAAGTGACAGCAACATTTAGGGCTATTGGTAAATGGATGGTAGCCGGTGGTAACAAACAGATTCTTTAAAAACACACTGCAAAAATCTGTTGAAAAATTATCCCTCCCTTGGTGGTTGTAGATGCCTCGTGTTGTTTACATTCACACGGTAGTGTCGGAAAAAGCAATGGATTTTTAACAAACGTTCCGTGAAGTTCCGCTATCAGCACAAGGATTAATATTATTGATTTATGAATGATGTGAAGAAGATTGGTGTTTTCCAGGGACATTTTTTTTTCATGCCGGGCAGGGCACGAGCACTGAAGAGTTTTATTAATAAGAGGCAAATGGGGCGGGCATTGAGGAGACTGTGGACCAATAGGATGCCTCAAACACAGGTCTATGTCAGAAGTCCCGGGTTTGAGGCATCCTATTGAGCCACGGCCTCCTCAATGTCCGCTCCACATATTCTTTGCTTGTACTGCAATAGCAGCACCATATATATATATATATATATATATATATATATATACAGGGTGGGCCATTTATATGGATACACCTAAATAAAATGGGAATGATTGGCGATATTAACTTCCTGTCTGTGGCACATTAGTATATGGGAGGGGGGAAACTTTTCAACCTGGGTGTTGACCATGGTGGGCATTTTGAAGTCGGCCATTTTGTATTCAACTTTAGCTTTTTCAATGGGAAGAGGGTCATGTGACACATCAAAATTATCGAGAATTTCCCAAGAAAAACAATGGTGTGCTTGGTTTTAACGTTACTTTATTCTTTCATGAGTTATTTATGTCATTATGGGTGTCAGGTCCGAGCATTTCTAGATTAACAGTTTCCTGGAAAGTGGATTGGTCGTCGTGGGCCAGTTGAATGGCTCCCTAGGTCTCCCAATCTGACCCCCTTAGACTTTTATCTTTGGGGTCATCTGAAGGCAATTGTCTATGCTGTTAAGATACGAGATGTGCAGCAACTGAAACTACGGATACTGGAAGCCTGTGCTAGCATTTCTTCTGTGGTGTTGCTATCAGTGTGTGAAGAGTGGGAGAAGAGGGTTGCATTGACAATCCAACACAATGGGCAGCACTTTGAACACATTTTATAAGTGGTCAGAAACTTGTAAATAACTCATGAAAGAATAAAGTAACGTTAAAACCAAGCACACCATTGTTTTTCTTGTGAAATTCTCGATAAGTTTGATGTGTCACATGACCCTCTTCCCATTGAAAAAACTAAAGTTGGATACAAAATGGCCGACTTCAAAATGGCCGCCATGGTCAACACCCAGCTTGAAAACTTTCCCCCCTCCCATATACTAATGTGCCACAAACAGGAAGTTAATATCACCAACCATTCCCATTTTATTTGGGTGTATCCATATAAATGGCCCACCCTGTATATATATATATACATATATATATATATATATATATATATATATATATATATATATATATATATATATATATATATGGGGTATATATATTTAGGGATGATGAAGATCACATTAGATATCTGAGGTGCGGTCACAGGGTTCTGTGACCGCACCTCAGATAAAGAAGTGGGCGGGATAATCTAAAGGGGAAGGGAGAACTAGTGGGGAGGGCCAATAGACACAGGAGGGGGTGAAATAATTAATAAAGAACAGCCCTGTGACGTTACGTAGGTCAGTGAGGTATCGACACAGGTCTGTGTGTATAAGATCTCTGGTGCACGAGCCTGTGTCAAGAGAAAAAAAGAGACAGATGAAAAGCATAACTTCCGGCAGGGCAGAGATAGGGAGTATAGGAAGAAATGTGTTCAGATTTAATACAGAATGTATATTAGGAACTTTATTAAATAGTTACATAGAATATTAGGTAAAAAAAATGTGTGACCCTGGAAAACCACTTTAATGTAAGTATTGTATAGCTGCAGCAGCACTCACTCACAGCAATGGCTGCCTGTGCCTGTCTAATTAACACACTGACTGACTGACTCCTATCTTTATCTTCAATATATCTCTCTAATTATTGTAAATCTAACTATCTATTCTCTTCTCCTCACTATGAAACACACTCACTGACAATAATCCACTATCTATCTGTATTCTGTGTTTAAAGAGGCTCTGTCACCAGATTATAAGTGCCCTGTCTCCTACATAATCTGATCGGCGCTGTAATGTAGATAACAGCAGTGGCTTTTATTTTTAAAAAACTATCATTTTTGAGCAAGTTATGAGATAGTTTCGATTTATGCTAATGAGTTTCTCAGTGGACAACTGGGCGTGTTTTTACCTTTTACCAACTGGGTGCTGTACAGAGAAGTGTATGACGCTGACCAATCAGTGACCAATCAGCGTCATACACTTCTCATTGTTCCAGCCCAGCTTCTTTCACTGCACAATCACACTGTAACAATGGGCTGGAACAATGAGAAGTGTATGACGCTGATTGGTCACTGATTGGTCACTGATTGGTCAGCCTCATACACTTCTCTGTACAGCACCGAGTTGGTAAAAGGTAAAAACACGCCCAGTTGTCCATTGAGAAACTCATTAGCATAAATCTAAACTAGCTCATAACCTGCTCAAAAATGATCGTTTTTCAAAATAAAAACCACTGCGGTTATCTACATTACAGCGCCGATCAGATTATGTAGGAGATAGAGCACTTATAATCTGGTGACAGAGCCTCTTTAAAGAGGCTCTGTCACCCGATTCTCAAATCCCTATCGCCTATTGCATGTGATCGGCGCTGCAGTGTAGAGAACAGTAACGTTTTGTTTTTTTAGCAATTTTATATATATATTCAAATGAGCTTTGAAATGGACACCGGGCGTGTTTTTTTTCGTATGTCCAACTGGGCGTGTATTGTGTTTTTAACTGGGCGTGTTTACGTGTATGACGCTGACCAATCGGTGACCAGTCAGCGTCATACACTCCTCTCCATTCATTTACACAGCACATAATGTTCTTACTAGAACGATGTGCAGCCACATACACAAGTGTCCTGATAATGAATACACATGACCTCCAGCCTGGACGTCATGTGTATTCACAATCCTGACACTTCTGAATCTTTTCTGCGAGATTTCCAGCAAGGGAAACAAAATCTCGTTTACCTTGTAATCTCGCGAGATTACGCGTGGCTTGCTGGAATCTCACAGAAAAGATTCAGAAGTGTCAGGATTGTGAATACACATGACGTCCAGGCTGGAGGTCATGTGCAGGGGCGGACATACCGCATGTGCAGCCGGTGCAGCTGCACAAGGGCCCCGCGTGGGAAGGGGGCCCGTTCCTCTGCTGGCCGACTCAGTTCTCAGCTGCGCGATGCTGAGGACTGAGACAGAGGCCCGTGGACCACTGGCGTAGCTATAGGGGTCGCAGCGGTCGCAATTGCGACCGGGCCCCGAAGCCAGGGGGGCCCACGGCCCCCCGCACCACATCAATAAAAAGTTACTATAGTAACTCGGGCCGCGGGCCCCTGTTACTATAGTAACATACTTTACTTACCTTCCTGGTTCCGGATCGCAGCGGAGGTCCTGACGTCAGGCGCTGTGCGCAGCACATGACGTCACAGCGCTATGCGCCGCGCACAGCATCGAGACGACAGAACTCCCGCCGCGGCCGAAGAGGAAGGTAAGATAGCCCTGACTGGCGGGGTCCGACTCCTGGGACCCGCCAATCAGCTGTTTTGAAGGGGCCGCAGCACTCGTACGAGAGCTGCTCCCCTTCATTCCTGTCACTTCATTCCGGTCACACTGTGAATCGGTTTCGGCGATTCACAGTGTGGGCGAGTAGTGAAATGAAGGGGAAGCAGCTCTCGTACGAGTGCTGCGGCCCCTTCAAAACAGCTGATTTGCGGGTCCCGGGCGACACATCAGCTATTGATGGCCTATCCTGAGGATAGGCCATCAATGTTTAGGGACTGCACAACCCCTAAGCCTACGATGTAGCAGGCTTAGGGGGCCCATGAGACAGGATCACAGATTGTGTGATGCTGTCTGCTGGGCCCTGTATCTAAGCCAATCACATGGTAGGCTTAGATACATGGCCCATGCGTGATCCTGTCTGCTGGGCCCTGTATCTAAGCCTACCACACTGTAGGTTTAGATACAGGGCCCCAGCACACAGTAATCTTATACTGTATAAGATTACTGTCTGCTGGACCCTGTATCTAAGCCTACCTTGTGGTAGGCTTAGATACAGGGTCCCACAGACAGTATCACACATGGGCCCTGTATCTAAGCCTTAGGGTATGTGCACAGACACTAATTACGTCCGTAAGTGACGGATGTATTTCGGCCGCAAGTACCGGACCGAACACACTGCAGGGAGCCGGGCTCCTAGCGTCGTACTTATGTACGACGCTAGGAGTCCCTGCCTCGCTGTGGGACAACTGTCCTGTACTGTAATCATGTTTTCAGTACCGGACAGTTGTCCGGCAGCGAGGCAGGGACTCCTAGCGTCGTACATAACTATGATGCTAGGAGCCCGGCTCCCTGCAGTGTGTTCGGTCCGGTACTTGCGGCCGAAATACGTCCGTCAATTCCGGACGTAATTAGTGTGTGTGCACATACCCTAACACATGTGTTACTAATCATTTTTTGTGTGTTTTCTTACAGGTTCGGTCGTTGGACTACGGCGGATTCCAGGACTACTTCGATGACAGCTTTTTTTTTTATTAATAAAATGGTTAATGAGGGTTGTGTTTTTTTTTTTATTTCAATAAAATATTTTTTCTATGTCTTTGTGGTTTTTTTTAAACTATATTACTACCGCCTTAGTAATGGCCGCCGGCTGATTGACAGCATCCGTTGCTAAGGCAGGGCTTAGTGTTAGCCGGTGCAGAGGCTAACACTAACCCCCTTTATTACCCCGGTACCCACCGCCACCAGGGGTGCTGGGAAGAGCCGGGTACGATCCAGTACCTGACCATCTGTAGTGATGGTCGGCCACTGGGGTGGCCGCAGGCTGGTATTATCAGGAGGGGAAAGGCCAGATACAGTGGCCCTTCCTACCCTGGTGATGCTAGGCTGCTGCTGCTTTATTGTATCTGGCTGGTTATGAAAATGGGGGGGACGCCACGTCATTTAAAAAATAATTGGAAAGAACGATGTCGGGTCCCCCCCAATTTTCATAACCAGCCAGATACAACACAGCAGCAGCAGGCAGCATTACAAGGGTGGGAAGGGCCACTGTTTTTGGCCTTCCCCAGCCTAATACTACCAGCCTGCGGCCACCCCGGTGCCTGCCCGTCACTACAGCTGGTCGGGTACTGGTTTGTACCCGGCTCTTCCCAGTACCCCTGGTGGCGGTGGGTACCGGGGTAATAATGGGGGTTAGTGTAGACTCTGCACCGGCTAACATTAAGCCTCGCCTTAGTAATGGAGGTTGTCAATCAGCCAGCGGCCATTACTAAGGCGGTGATAATAAAGTTTAAAAAGATACAAGCACATAGAAACTTTTTTTATTGAAATAAAAACACAACCCTCATTAACCATTTTATTGAGAATAAAAAAAACGCCGTCATTGAAGTCCTCGTATCCGAAGTCCAACAACCGAACCTGTAAAAAAAACACAAACACACAAAAATAATCAGTAACACATAAAGAAGCAAAATTATTATTCTTACCTTTCCTGGGTCCAGCGCTGGAGCCGCAATGTCAGCGAGCTGGGCCCTGTATCTAATCCTATCATGTGTGATACAGTCTGCTGAGCTGTGTATCTAATCCAATCATGTATGATACTGTGCTGGGCCCTATATCTAATCCGATCATGTGTGATACTGTCTGCTGAGCCACTGTATCTAATCCTATCATGTGTGATACTGTCTGCTGAGCCACTGTATCTAATCCTATAATGTGTGGTACTGTCTGCTGAGCCACTGTATCTAATCCTATCATGTGTGATACTGTCTGCTGAGCCACTGTATCTAATCCTATCATGTGTGGTACTGTCTGCTGAGCCACTGTATCTAATCCTATCATGTGTGGTACTGTCTGCTGAGCCACTGTATCTAATCCTATCATGTGTGATACTGTCTGCTGGGCCACTGTATCTAATCCTATCATGTGTGATACTGTCTGCTGAGCTGTGTATCTAATCCTATCATGTGTGATACTGCCTTCTGAGCCACTGTATCTAATCCTATCATGTGTGATACTGTCTGCTCAGCCACTGTATCTAATCCTATCCATAGTTTATAGGGTCGTAGTGCTATAGATATGCTATGCTGTCTCCTATACACACACTTTTTTTTGGGGCGGACACATATGTATTGGGGCTATTTCCCGGACATTTTAAGCCCTGAGGGTATGTTCACACGGCAGCGTCTGTTACGGCTGAAATTACTGTGCTGTTTTCAGGAGAAAACAGCACCGTAATTTCAGCCGTAATGGCATGTGCAGGCGTCTTTTGCTGCGTCCACTACGGAAGTAATTGAAGCTGGTTTTCCATGGAGTCCATGGAAAACGGCTCCATTTACATCTGAAGAAGTGACAGGCAGTTTTTTACGCGCCGCCTTTCGACAGCGGCGCGTAAAAAAAAATGACCATCGGCACAGAACATCGTAAGACCCATTCAAATGAATGGGCAGATGTTTTCCGACGCTTTTGAGCCGCATTTTCGGATGTAATTCAATGCTAAAACGCCCAAATTACGTCCGTAAATAGTGTGTGTGTGAACCCAGCCTTAGTGACGCCCCGGCTGCTAGTGCTGCATTGTTGGGTCACTTAGGAGACCCAGCGATGCAGCTGAAAGCGGACCGTCGGCCATGAGAAGTTTGCGGGGTGGGGGGGGGGGGGCCCTGGCACATTATCTGCACAGGGGCCTTTTGCAGTCTGTGTCCGCCACTGGTCATGTGTATTCATTATCAGCACACTTGTGTATGTAGCTGCACATCGTTCTAGTAAGAACACTATGTGCTGTGTAAATGAATGGAGAGGAGTGTATGACACTGACTGGTCACTGATTGGTCAGCATCATACACGTAAACACGCCCAGTTAAAAACACAATACATGCCCAGTTGGACATACGGAAAAAAACACACCCAGTTGTCCATTTCAAAGCTCATTTGCATATATATAAAATAGCTCATAACTTGGCCAAAAATGAAAGTTTTTCAAAAAAACAAAACGTTACTGTTATCTACATTGCAGCGCCGATCACATGCAATAGGAGATAGGGATTTGAGAATCTGGTGACAGAGCCTCTTTAACTATCACTCACTCTCTGTCTGACGTCCCCTCTATCCTCTCTGTCTCCCCACAAATCACCAGCATTTCCTGGTTAGGCTGTTTATAGTGGCTATGACTCATATGACTGTCATTCACTGAGTCATTGCTAGAGGGCTGCTTGCAAGGCATTATGGAGAAGCACGTCAGGCTGCCTCTGAGGTCATGTGATAATTTTTCTCTGACTTCTGCTGAACTGTAAGATGGCGAGGTGGTTCTCGCACCCAAGAAGAGTCTGCCCAGCTTACATATACCCTGATGTACTCCGCACAGATTACATATACCCTGATGTACTCCGCACAGATTACATATACCCTGATGTACTCCGCACAGATTACATATACCCAGATGTACTCTTGACAGCTTACATATACCCTGATGTACTCCGCACAGATTACATATACCCCGATGTACTCCTCACATATTACATATACCCTGATGTACTCCTCACAGATTACATATACCCTGATGTACTCCGCACAGCTTACATATACCCTGATGTACTCCGCACAGATTACATATACCCCGATGTACTCCTCACATATTACATATACCCTGATGTACTCCGCACAGATTACATATACCCCGATGTACTCCTCACATATTACATATACCCTGATGTACTCCGCACAGATTACATATACCCCGATGTACTCCGCACAGCTTACATATACCCTGATGTACTCCGCACAGCTTACATATACCCTGATGTACTCCGCACAGATTACATATACCCCGATGTACTCCACACAGTTTACATATACCCTGATGTACTCCGCACAGATTACATATACCCTGAAGTACTCCTCACATATTACATATACCCTGATGTACTCCTCACATATTACATATACCCTGAGGCACTCCGCACAGTTTACATATACCCTGTTGTACTCCGCACAGCTTACATATACCCTGATGTACTCTGCACAGCTTACATATACTCTGATGTACTCCTCACATATTACATATACCCTGATGTACTCCGCACAGCTTACATATATCCTGATGTACTCCACACAGCTTACATATACCCTGATGTACTCCGCACATATTACATATACCCTGATGTACTCCACACAGCTTACATATATCCTGATGTACTCCACACAGATTACATATACCCTCATGTACTCCGCACAGCTTACATATACCCTGATGTACTCCGCACAGCTTACATATACCCTGATGTACTCCGCACAGCTTACATATACCCTGATGTACTCAGTGCAGCTTACATATACCCTGATGTACTCCTCACAGATTACATATACACTGATGTACTCCGCACAGTTTACATGTACCCTGATGTACTCCGCACAGCTTATATATACCCTGATGTACTCCTCACAGCTTACATATACCCTGATGTAATCCGCCCAGCTTAGATATACCCTGATGTACTCCGCACAGCTTACATATACCCTGATGTACTCAGCACAGCTTACATATACCCTGATGTACTCCGCACAGCTTACATATGCCCTGATGCACTCCGCACAGCTTACATATACCCTGATGTACTCCGCACAGCTTACATATACCGTGATGTACTCCGCACAGCTTACATATACCCTGATGTACTTAGGACAGCTTACATATATGTAAAGGATCTGCCAGGCACTACGTCTGTGGATACTCCCAGGATTAATCAATCGACACCTGAGGCCAGACCTCTTAGACTGACACCGGCTCCCACCAATCAGGGTGGCAGGCTCAGGAGTGGGAGAGCCTATCGTGGCCTGGTCAGTCGGAGTTAGCTCCGCCCCCTGTCCATTTATACCTGCCGTTTTCTCTTCCTCATTGCTTGTGATTCTTCTTGGATTCCTGGCCCCACTGCTGCCTTGCTCCAGCCTGCTTCTGCCGTGCTTCTGCCTTGCTTCAGTTCCCGCTTATCCTGCTTCGCTCTGCCCCTGGCTTGCTTCCTGCTCCGTGCTCTGCGTTTGTATACTCCACTACATCCTGATCCTGACTGGCACGTTCACCACTCCGTTTCCTCACGGTGTTCCGTGGGTTACTGCCCCTTCCCTTGCTTGTTCCCTGTTTGTATCCCCTTGCACTTAGTCAGCGTAGGGACCGCCGCCAAGTTGTACCGCGTCGCCTAGGGCGGGTTGTTTCAAGTAGGCAGGGACAGGGCGGTGTGTAGATTAGGGCTCACTTGTTCCCTTCACCTCCTTCCTGCCATAACATAATCACAAGCCCATACCTAGTCTACCATTTCTCCTACGCTGACGCTGTCATGGACCCCCTTGAGACCCTGACCCAGCAGATGCAGGGCCTCTCCCTACAGGTCCAGGCCCTGGCTCAGAGGGTCAACCAGTCTGACGCTGCCATAGTAGTACCCCTCACCTCACCTCTAGAACCCGACCTCAAGTTACCTGACCGGTTCTCAGGGGACCGTAAGACTTTTCTCTCCTTCCGGGAGAGTTGCAGACTTTACTTCCGTCTAAAACCTCACTCCTCAGGTTCCGAGAACCAGCGGGTGGGTATCATTATATCCCGACTCCAGGAAGGGCCCCAAGAGTGGGCCTTCTCCTTGGCTCCTGACGCCCCTGAACTTTCCTCCGTTGATCGTTTTTTCTCTGCCCTCGGACTCATTTACGACGAGACTGACAGGACTGCCTTAGCCGAGAGTCAGCTGGTGACCTTACGTCAGGGTAGGAGACCTGTTGAGGAATACTGTTCTGATTTTAGAAAGTGGTGCGTAGCTTCTCGGTGGAACGACCCGGCCCTAAGGTGCCAGTTTAGGTTAGGATTATCTGACGCCCTGAAGGATCTGCTTGTTAGCTACCCCTCTTCTGACTCCCTAGACCAGGTTATGGCCCTAGCAGTACGACTTGACCGACGTCTCAGGGAACGTCAGCTTGAACGTTTCAATGTTTGCCCCTCTGACTTCCCTGCGATTCCCCCCGAGGTCCCGTCTCCTCGCTCTTCCACGGAAGACTCGGAGGTACCTATGCAACTTGGGGCCTCCATGTCCCCTCGACAACGTAGAGAGTTCCGTAGGAAGAATGGTCTCTGCTTCTATTGTGGGGATGACAAGCATCTACTGAACACTTGTCCCAGGCGCAAGAATAAGCAGCCGGAAAACTTCCGCGCCTAAGTGATCATCGGGGAGGTCACTTGGGCGCACAGGTATTTCCCGTTAATATGAAACGCAATAAAATTTTGCTTCCCTTTCAGGTCTCGTTTGCTGGCCGGTCTGCCACTGGCAGTGCCTTCGTGGATTCTGGCTCATCTGCTAATATCATGTCTGTGGAATTTGCTATGTCTCTAAAAATGCCTTTTATTGATTTGCCTTATCCTGTCCCGGTAGTGGGTATCGACTCCACTCCTCTTGCTAATGGTTATTTTACTCAGCATACTCCTGTTTTTGAACTCCTTGTTGGCTCCATGCATTTGGAGCAGTGCTCTGTACTGGTGATGCAGGGATTATCGTCCGATCTGGTATTAGGTCTTCCCTGGTTGCAGCTGCATAATCCCACGTTTGATTGGAATACTGGGGATCTCACCAAATGGGGTAGTGAATGCCTGACGTCATGTCTTTCGGTTAACTCTATTTCTCCCCGTGAGGAGGTAAACACGCTACCTGAGTTTGTTCAGGACTTCGCTGATGTGTTTTCTAAGGAGGCCTCCGAGGTGCTGCCCCCTCATAGAGATTACGATTGCACCATCGATTTGGTACCTGGTGCTAAGCTTCCTAAGGGTAGGATATTTAATCTTTCATGTCCTGAACGTGAAGCTATGAGGGAGTATATCCAAGAATGCCTGGCCAAGGGTTTCTTTCGCCCCTCGACTTCTCCTGTAGGTGCTGGCTTCTTCTTCGTGGGGAAGAAGGATGGTGGTCTTAGGCCATGCATTGACTATCGGAACTTGAATAAGGTCACAGTAAGGAACCAGTATCCCCTTCCTTTGATTCCGGATCTTTTTAATCAGGTTCAGGGGGCCCAATGGTTCTCTAAGTTCGATCTGCGGGGGGCATATAACCTTATCCGCATCAAAGAGGGGGATGAGTGGAAGACTGCGTTCAACACGCCTGAAGGTCATTTCGAATACCTGGTCATGCCCTTTGGGTTGTGTAATGCCCCTGCCGTCTTCCAGAATTTTATTAATGAAATTCTGAGAGATTACCTGGGAAATTTTCTTGTAGTGTACCTTCATGACATACTGGTGTTTTCCAAGGACTGGTCCTCCCACGTGGAGCATGTCAGGAAGGTCCTCCGGGAAAATAATCTGTTTGCGAAAACCGAAAAATGTGTGTTTGGGGTACAGGAGATACCATTTTTGGGTCAAATCCTCACTCCTCATGAATTCCGCATGGACCCTGCCAAGGTTCAGGCTGTGGCGGAATGGGTCCAACCTGCCTCCCTGAAGGCGCTACAGTGTTTTTTGGGGTTCGCTAACTATTACAGGAGATTTATTGCCAACTTCTCGGTCGTCGCTAAGCCTCTTACGGACCTCACTCGCAAGGGTGCTGATGTCCTCCACTGGCCTCCTGAGGCCGTCCAGGCTTTTGAGACCCTCAAGAAGTGCTTTATCTCGGCCCCCGTGCTGTTTCAGCCCAACCAAAGGGAGCCATTTATTGTGGAGGTTGACGCGTCCGAGGTGGGAGTGGGGGCCGTCTTGTCCCAGGGTACCGGCTCCCTCACCCATCTCTGCCCCTGTGCTTACTTCTCTAGGAAGTTTTCGCCCACGGAGAGTAACTATGATATTTGCAACCGCAAACTTTTAGCCATTAAATGGGCTTTTGAAGAGTGGCGTCACTTCCTGGAGGGGGCCAGACACCAGGTAACAGTCCTTACTGACCACAAGAATCTGGTTTTCCTAGAATCTGCCCGGAGGCATAATCCTAGACAAGCTCGATGGGCGCTATTCTTTACCAGATTTAACTTCTTGGTTACCTATAGGGCTGGGTCCAAAAATATTAAGGCTGATGCACTGTCACGTAGTTTCATGGCCATTCCTCCTTCTGAGAAGGATCCTGCTTGTATTTTACCCCATGGTATAATCGTTTCTGCCACTGATTCTGATTTAGCCTCTGACATTGCGGCTGATCAAGGTTCAGCTCCCGGGAACCTCCCTGGGGACAAGCTGTTTGTCCCCCTGCAATACCGGCTAAGGGTACTCAGGGAAAACCATGACTCCGCACTATCTGGTCATCCTGGCATCTTGGGTACCAAACACCTCATTACCAGAAACTATTGGTGGCCTGGGTTGCCTAAAGACGTTAGGGCTTACGTCGCCGCTTGTGAGGTTTGTGCTAGGTCCAAGACCCCTAGGTCCCGACCTGCAGGCTTACTACGTTCTTTGCCCATTCCCCAGAGACCTTGGACCCATATCTCCATGGATTTTATCACCGATTTGCCTCCATTTCAGGGCAAGTCGGTGGTGTGGGTGGTAGTAGACCGCTTCAGCAAGATGTGCCACTTTGTGCCCCTTAAGAAACTACCTAACGCCAAGACGTTAGCTTCTTTGTTTGTTAAACACATTCTGCGTCTCCATGGGGCCCCAGTCAATATCGTTTCTGACAGAGGGGTACAATTTGTTTCCTTATTTTGGAGAGCTTTTTGTAAAAAGTTGGAGATTGATCTGTCCTTCTCCTCCGCCTTCCATCCCGAAACTAATGGCCAAACGGAAAGGACTAATCAATCCCTGGAACAATATTTAAGGTGTTTCATCTCTGACTGTCAATTTGATTGGGTCTCATTCCTTCCCCTCGCCGAATTTTCCCTGAATAACCGGGTCAGTAACTCGTCAGGGGTCTCCCCGTTTTTCTGTAATTTCAGGTTTAATCCAAGGTTCTCCTCCGTTTTTCCTGGTTGTTCCAATAATCCCGAGGTAGAGGACGTTCATCAGGAACTGTGCACAGTCTGGGCCCAGGTTCAGAAGAACCTAGAGGCGTCCCAGAGCGTACAAAAGATTCAGGCTGATAGAAGACGTTCTGCTAACCCCCGGTTTGTCGTCAGGGATCTGGTGTGGTTGTCGTCTAGGAACTTGCGCCTTAAGGTCCCGTCCAGGAAGTTTGCTCCCCGATTTATTGGGCCTTATAAGGTCATTGAAGTCCTCAACCCTGTATCCTTCCGTCTGGAGCTGCCCCCATCCTTTCGCATACACGACGTCTTTCATGCCTCCCTCCTTAAACGCTGCTCCCCGTCCTGGTCCCCCTCGAGGAAACCTCCTGTTCCCGTTCTCACCCCTGAGGGGGTGGAATTCGAGGTGGCCAAGATTGTGGACAGTAGGATGATCCAGGGCTCCCTCCAGTACCTGGTCCGTTGGAGAGGATACGGGCCGGAGGAGAGGACTTGGGTACCTGCTCGAGATGTTCACGCTGGGGTATTGGTCAGGAGGTTCCACCTTCTCTTCCCCACTAAACCGGGTCCTCTTAGTAAGGGTCCGGTGGCCCCTCATAAAAGGGGGAGTACTGTAAAGGATCTGCCAGGCACTACGTCTGTGGATACTCCCAGGATTAATCAGTCGACACCTGAGGCCAGACCTCTTAGACTGACACCGGCTCCCACCAATCAGAGTGGCAGGCTCAGGAGTGGGAGAGCCTATCGCGGCCTGGTCAGTCGGAGTTAGCTCCGCCCCCTGTCCATTTATACCTGCCGTTTTCTCTTCCTCATTGCTTGTGATTCTTCTTGGATTCCTGGCCCCACTGCTGCCTTGCTCCAGCCTGCTTCTGCCGTGCTTCTGCCTTGCTTCAGTTCCCGCTTATTCTGCTTCGCTCTGCCCCTGGCTTGCTTCCTGCTCCGTGCTCTGCGTTTGTATACTCCACTACATCCTGATCCTGACTGGCTCGTTCACCACTCCGTTTCCTCACGGTGTTCCGTGGGCTACTGCCCCTTCCCTTGCTTGTTCCCTGTTTGTATCCCCTTGCACTTAGTCAGCGTAGGGACCGCCGCCAAGTTGTACCCCGTCGCCTAGGGCGGGTCGTTGCAAGTAGGCAGGGACAGGGCGGTGGGTAGATTAGGGCTCACTTGTTCCCTTCACCTCCTTCCTGCCATAACATATAACCTGATGTACTCCTCACATATTACATATACCCTGATGTACTCCGCACAGCTTACATATACCCTGATGTACTCCTCACATATTACATATACCCTGATGTACTCCGCACAGCTTACATATACCCTGATGTACTCCGCACATATTATATATACCTTGATGTACTCCGCACAGCTTACATATACCCTGATGCACTCCGCACAGCTTACATACACCCTGATGTACTCCGCAGAGATTACATATATCCTGATGTACTCCTCACATATTACATATACCCTGATGTACTCCACACAGGTTACATATACCCTGATGTACTCCGCAAAGATTACATATACCCTGATGTACTCCGCACATCTTACATATACCCTGATGTACTCCGCACAGATTACATATACCCTGATGTACTCCGCACATATTACATATACCCTGATGTACTCCTCACAGCTTACATATACCCTGATGTACTCCTCACATATTACATATACCTTGATGTACTCCGCACAGCTTACATATACCCTGATGTACTCCGCACAGCTTACTTATACCCTGATGTACTCCTCACATCTTACATATACCCTGATGTACTTCGCACAGCTTACATATACCCTGATGTACTCCACACAGCTTACATATACCCTCATGTACTCCGCACAGCTCACATATACCCTGATGTACTCCACACAGCTTACATATACCCTGATGTACTCCTCACAGATTACATATACCCTGATGTACTCCTCACATATTACACATACCCTGATGTACTCATCACATATTAAATATACCCTGATGTACTCCTCACAGCTCACATATACCCTGACGTACTCCTCACAGCTTACATATACCCTGATGTACTCCTCACATATTACATATAACCTGATGTACTCCGCACAGCTTACATATACACTGATGTACTCCTCACAGCCCACATATACCCTGATGTACTCCGCACAGTTTACATATACCCTGTTGTACTCCGCACAGCTTACATATACCCTGATGTACTCCGCACAGCTTACATATACCCTGATGTACTCCGCACAGCTTACATATACCCTGATGTACTCCTCACAGCTTACATATACCCTGATGTACACTGCACAGCTTACATATACCCTGATGTACTCCGCCCAGATTACATAAACCCTGATGTACTCCGCACAGCTTTCATATACCCTGATGTACTCCTCACAGCTTACATATACCCTGATGTACTCCGCACAGCTTACATATACCCTGATGTACGCCGCACAGATTACATATACCCTGATGTACTCCTCACATATTACATATACCCTGATGTACTCCACACAGGTTACATATACCCTGATGTACTCCGCAAAGATTACATATACCCTGATGTACTCCGCACATCTTACATATACCCTGATGTACTCCGCACAGATTACATATACCCTGATGTACTCCGCACATATTACATATACCCTGATGTACTCCTCACAGCTTACATATACCCTGATGTACTCCTCACATATTACATATACCCTGATGTACTCCGCACAGCTTACATATACCCTGATGTACTCCGCACAGCTTACTTATACCCTGATGTACTCCTCACATCTTACATATACCCTGATGTACTTCGCACAGCTTACATATATCCTGATGTACTCCACACAGCTTACATATACCCTCATGTACTCCGCACAGCTCACATATACCCTGATGTACTCCACACAGCTTACATATACCCTGATGTACTCCTCACAGATTACATATACCCTGATGTACTCCTCACAGATTACATATACCCTGATGTACTCCTCACATATTACACATACCCTGATGTACTCATCACATATTAAATATACCCTGATGTACTCCTCACAGCTCACATATACCCTGACGTACTCCTCACAGCTTACATATACCCTGATGTACTCCTCACATATTACATATAACCTGATGTACTCCGCACAGCTTACATATACACTGATGTACTCCTCACAGCCCACATATACCCTGATGTACTCCGCACAGTTTACATATACCCTGTTGTACTCCGCACAGCTTACATATACCCTGATGTACTCCGCACAGCTTACATATACCCTGATGTACTCCGCACAGCTTACATATACCCTGATGTACTCCTCACAGCTTACATATACCCTGATGTACACTGCACAGCTTACATATACCCTGATGTACTCCGCCCAGATTACATAAACCCTGATGTACTCCGCACAGCTTTCATATACCCTGAATTACTCCTCACAGCTTACATATACCCTGATGTACTCCGCACAGCTTACATATACCCTGATGTACGCCGCACAGATTACATATACCCTGATGTACTCCTCACATATTACATATACCCTGATGTACTCCACACAGGTTACATATACCCTGATGTACTCCGCAAAGATTACATATACCCTGATGTACTCCGCACATCTTACATATACCCTGATGTACTCCGCACAGATTACATATACCCTGATGTACTCCGCACATATTACATATACCCTGATGTACTCCTCACAGCTTACATATACCCTGATGTACTCCTCACATATTACATATACCCTGATGTACTCCGCACAGCTTACATATACCCTGATGTACTCCGCACAGCTTACTTATACCCTGATGTACTCCTCACATCTTACATATACCCTGATGTACTTCGCACAGCTTACATATACCCTGATGTACTCCACACAGCTTACATATACCCTCATGTACTCCGCACAGCTCACATATACCCTGATGTACTCCACACAGCTTACATATACCCTGATGTACTCCTCACAGATTACATATACCCTGATGTACTCCTCACATATTACACATACCCTGATGTACTCATCACATATTAAATATACCCTGATGTACTCCTCACAGCTCACATATACCCTGACGTACTCCTCACAGCTTACATATACCCTGATGTACTCCTCACATATTACATATACCCTGATGTACTCCGCACAGCTTACATATACACTGATGTACTCCTCACAGCCCACATATACCCTGATGTACTCCGCACAGTTTACATATACCCTGTTGTACTCCGCACAGCTTACATATACCCTGATGTACTCCGCACAGCTTACATATACCCTGATGTACTGCGCACAGCTTACATATACCCTGATGTACTCCGCACAGCTTACATATACCCTGATGTACTCCTCACAGCTTACATATATCCTTATATACTCCGCACTCCTTACATATACCCTGATGTACTCCGTGCAGCTTACATATACCGTGATATACTCAGCACACCTTACATATACCCTGATGTACTCCGCACAGTTTACATGTACCCTGATGTACTCCGCACAGTTTATATATACCCTGATGTACTCCGCCCAGCTTAGATATACCCTGATGTACTCCGCCCAGCTTAGATATACCCTGATGTACTCCGCACAGCTTACATATACCCTGATGTACTCAGCACAGCTTACATATACCCTGATGTACTCCGCACAGCTTACATATACCCTGATGCACTCCGCACAGCTTACATATACCCTGATGTACTCCGCACAGCTTACATATACCGTGATGTACTCCGCACAGCTTACATATACCCTGATGTACTTAGCACAGCTTACATATGCCCTGATATACTCCTCACATATTACATATACCCTGATGTACTCTGCACAGCTTACATATACCCTGATGTACTCCTCACATATTACATATACCCTGATGTACTCCGCACAGCTTACATATACCCTGATGTACTCCTCACAGCTTACATATACCCTGATGTACTTCTCACAGCTTACATATGCCCTGATGTACTCCTCACATATTACATATGCGCTGATGTACTCCTCACATATTACATATACCCTGATGTACTCAGCACAGCTTACATATACCCTGATGTACTCAGCACAGCTTACATATACCCTGATGTACTCCGCACAGCACATATATACCCTGATGCACTCCGCCCAGATTACATATATTCTGATGTACTCCTCACAGCTTACATATACCCTGATGTACTCCACACAGATTACATATACCGTGATGTACTCCGCACAGATTACATATACCCTGATGTACTCCGCACAGCTTACATATACCCTGATGTACTCCGCACAGTTTACATATACCCTGATGTACTCCGCACAGCTTACATATACCCCGATGTACTCCGCACAGCTTACATATACCCCGATGTACTCCGCACAGCTTACATATACCCCGATGTACTCCGCACAGCTTACATATACCCTGATGTACTCCGCACAGTTTACATATACCCTGATGCACTCCGCACAGATTACATATGCCCTCACATTATAAACTGAAATACCAGCAAAACCCCATACAGAACAATTACCAGTCAACATCCGCGTTCCCAAAGCCAAAAATGACGCTTCCTGAATTCTGAACTCTTACAGTGTACCCAAACATCAGTTTATGTCCACATATATGGCATCGCCATACCCGGGAGAACCCGATTAACCATTTATGAGGTATTTTACTTCAGTGTCACAAACTGGGCATAATATATAAACTGAAATGGCGTATCAGTGGAAAATTCAAATTTTCACTTTGCACCATCCGCTGCGCATGAATTCCTTCTTGATAAATGCTTTGAGGGGTATAGTTTCCAAAATGGGGCCACTTCTTGGGGGTTTGTTTCACTATTTGACCTTGGAGCCCTGCAATTGTGGGCCAATGCTGTGAAAATCACCAAAATAGGACTCAAATGCGCATGGTGCTCTTTCAATTCTGAGCCCTGTCATATGTCCAGGCAAATGATAAATGCCTTGAGGGGTATAGTTTCCAAAATGGGGTCACTTCTCGGGGGTTTCCACTGTACTCTGGTCCATCAGGGTGTAATGACGGGGGTGGGGAGACAGACAAGTGAGCCCTAATCTACCCGCCACTCAGTCCCTGCCTACTTGCAATGACCCGCCCTAGGCGACGGGGTACAACTGGGCGACGGTCCCTACGCTCAATAAGTACACGACAGACAAACAGACAAGGGTACACAGAGCTAGGGGGAGAAAGGGGCAGTTTCCCACGGCAACACCGTGAGCAACAAGAGAAGTGAACAAGCCGAGTCAAACCAGGAGAGTACGAGGTGCCAAACGCAGAGCAGAAGAGTAGTGAACAAGCCGAGTCAAACCAGGAGTGTATGAGGTACCAAAAGCAGAGCAGGAGAGTAGTCAGCAAGCCGGGGTCAATATGAAGCAAGGACAATAGTACAAGAAGCTGCAGCAGGGCCAGGAAACCAAACGAGAAGAATCACAAGCAAAGGAGGAACAGGAAAGGCAGGTATAAATAGACAGAGGGCGGGAGCTAGCTCCGTCTGGCCAGGCTGTGATAGGTTCTCCCACTCCTAAGCCTGCCACCCTGAGTGGTGGAAGATGGAGTCAGTCTCACAGACATAGAAGCAGGTGCAGACTGATTATCTATGGGCGTTAACCCCGAAGCTGTGCCTGACAGATCCTTTACAGTACCCCCCCTTTTATGAGGGGCCACCGGACCCTTTCTAAGTTGACCTGGTTTACTGGGGAAACGAAGGTGAAACCTCCTGACCAATATCCCAGCGTGAACATCCCGAGCGGGTACCCAAGTCCTCTCCTCAGGCCCGTATCCTCTCCAATAGACCAGGTACTGGAGGGAGCCTTGGACCATCCTGCTGTCCACAATCTTGGCCACCTCGAATTCTGCCCCCTCAGGGGTGAGAACAGGGACCGGAGGTTTCCTCGAGGGAGCCAAGGACGGGGAGCAGCGTTTAAGGAAGGAGGCATGGAACACGTCGTGTACTCGAAAAGATGGGGGCAACTCCAGTCGGAAGGAGACAGGATTGAGGACTTCAATGACCTTGTACAGCCCTATAAACCGGGGAGCAAACTTCTTGGACGGGACCTTAAGGCGCAAATTTTTAGACGATAGCCACACCAGATCCCCGACCATAAACAAGGGGTTAGCAGAACGTTTTCCATCTGCCTGAGTTTTTTGTATGCTCTGGGACGCCTCTAGATTCTTCTGAACCTGAGCCCAGACTGTGCACAGTTCTCGATGAACGACCTCTACCTCGGGATTGTTGGAACTACCAGGTGAAACGGAAGAGAACCGTGGATTAAACCCAAAATTACAGAAAAAGGGGGAGACCCCTGACGAGTTACTGACCCTGTTATTAAGGGAAAATTCGGCGAGGGGAATGAATGAGACCCAATCATATTGACAGTCAGAGATAAAACACCTTAAATATTGTTCTAGAGACTGATTAGTCCTCTCAGTTTGGCCATTAGTTTCAGGATGGAAGGCAGAGGAGAAGGACAGATCAATCTCCAACTTTTTACAGAAGGCTCTCGAAAACAATGAAACAAATTGTACCCCTCTATCAGAAACAATATTGACAGGGACCCCATGGAGACGCAGGATGTGTTTGACAAACAAGGTAGCTAACGTCTTAGCATTGGGTAGTTTCTTGAGGGGCACAAAATGGCACATCTTACTGAAGCGGTCTACTACAACCCACACCACCGACTTGCCTTGAGATGGAGGCAAATCGGTGATAAAATGCATGGAGATATGGGTCCAAGGTCTCTGGGGAATGGGCAAAGAACATAGTAAGCCCACTGGTCGGGACCTGGGAGTCTTGGACCTAGCACAAACTTCACAAGCGGCGACGTAGGCCTTAACGTCTTTAGGCAACCCAGGCCACCAATAGTTCCTGGCAATGAGGTGCTTGGTACCCAGGATGCCTGGATGGCCAGATAGTGCAGAGTCATGATTTTCCCTAAGTACCCTTAGCCGGAATTGCAGGGGAACAGACAGCTTGTTCTCAGGAAGGCTCCCAGGAGCTGAACCTTGATCAGCCGCAATTTCAGAGACTAAATCAGAATCAATAGCGGAAATGATTATACCTGGAGGCAAAATACAAGCAGGATCTTCCTCCGATGGAGGGCTGGCCATGAAGCTACGTGACAGTGCATCAGCCTTAACATTTTTAGACCCAGCCCTATAGGTAACCACAAAGTTGAATCTGGTAAAAAAATAACGCCCAATGAGCTTGTCTCGGGTTTAGCCTCCGGGCAGATTCTAGGAAAACCAGATTCTTGTGGTCTGTAAGGACCGTTACCTGGTGCCTAGCCCCCTCCAGGAAGTGGCGCCACTCTTCAAATGCCCATTTAATGGCTAAGAGTTCGCGGTTGCCAATATCATAGTTACTCTCAGTGGGTGAAAACTTCCTGGAGAAGTAGGCACAGGGACGGAGATGGGTGAGGGACCTGGTACCCTGGGACAAGACAGCCCCCACTCCCACCTCGGACGCGTCAACCTCCACGATAAATGGCTCCATTTGGTTGGGCTGAACCAGCACCCGGGCCGAGATAAAGCACTTCTTAAGGACCTCAAAAGCCTGGACAGCCTCAGGAGGCCAGTGGAGGAGATCAGCACCTTTGCGAGTGAGATCCGTAAGAGGCTTAGCGATGACCGTGAAGTTAGCAATAAACCTCCTGTAATAATTAGCGAACCCCAGGAAGCACTGTAACGCCTTCAGGGAGGCAGGTTGGACCCATTCCGCCACAGCTTGGACCTTGGCAGGGTCCATGCGGAATTCATGAGGAGTGAGGATTTGGCCCAAAAATGGTATCTCCTGCACCGCAAACACACATTTTTCGGTCTTCGCAAACAGTTTGTTTTCTCGAAGGACCTGGAGCACCTTCCTGACATGCTCAATGTGGGAGGACCAGTCCTTGGAAAACACAAGTATGTCATCAAGGTACACTACAAGAAATACCCCCAGGTAGTCTCTTAAAATCTCATTTATGAAATTCTGGAAGACCGCGGGAGCATTACACAACCCAAAGGGCATGACGAGGTATTCGAAATGACCTTCGGGTGTGTTAAACGCAGTCTTCCACTCATCCCCCTCTTTGATGCGGATAAGGTTATACGCCCCCCGTAGATCAAACTTAGAGAACCATTGGGCCCCCTGAACCTGATTAAAGAGATCAGGAATCAGAGGAAGGGGATACTGGTTCCTTACAGTGACCTTATTCAAGCTTCGGTAGTCAATGCATGGCCTAAGACCACCATCCTTCTTCCCTACGAAGAAGAAGCCAGCACCTACCGGAGAAGTAGAGGGGCAATGTAACCCTTGGCCAGGCATTACTGGATATACTCTCTCATGGCTTCACGTTCGGGACAAAAGAGATTAAATATCCTACCCTTAGGGAGCTTAGCTCCTGGTACCAAATTGATTGCGCAATCATATTCTCTATGAGGAGGTAACACTTTGGAGGCCTCCTTAGAGAAAACATCGGCGAAGTCCTGAACAAACTCAGCTAGCGTGTTCACCTCCTCAGGGGGAGAAATAGAATTAACAGAAAAACATGACGTCAAGCATTCATTACCCCACTTGGTAAGGTCCCCAGAATTCCAGTCAAACGTGGGATTATGCAACTGCAACCAGGGAAGGCCTAAAACCAAATCGGACGATAATCCCTGCATCAACAGTACAGAGCACTGCTCCAAATGCATGGAGCCAACAAGGAGTTCAAAAACAGGGGTATGCTGTGTAAAATAACCATTAGCAAGAGGAGTGGAGTCGATACCCACTACCGGGACAGGTTTAGGCAAATCAATCAAAGGCATAGCTAGAGACATAGCAAATTCCACAGACATGATATTAGCAGAAGACCCTGAATCCACGAAGGCACTGCCGGTAGCAGACCTACCACCAAAAGAGACCTGAAAGAGAAGCAAGATTTTATTACGTTTCATATTTACGGGAAATACCTGTGCGCCCAAGTGACCTCCCCGATGATTACTTAGGCGCGGAAGCTCTCCGGCTGCATTCTTACGCTTAGGACAGTTGTTCACTTGATGCTTGTCATCCCCACAGTAAAAGCAGAAACCATTCTTCCTGCGGAAATCTCTACGTTGTTGGGGGGACACGGAGGCCCCGAGTTGCATAGGTACCTCCGAGTCTTCCGGGGAGGAACGAAGCAACGGAACCTCGGGAGGCATCATGGGGGAGTCAGAGGAGAAAACATCAAGACGTTCAAGTCGTCGTTCCCTGAGACGTTGGTCAAGTCGTACCGCTAAAGCCATAACCTGATCTAGGGAGTCAGAAGAGGGATAACTAACTAACTTTCAGGGCGTTCGACAGACCCAACCTAAACTGGGACCTTAAGGCAGGGTCATTCCACCGAGTAGCTACGCACCAGTTCTTAAAGTCAGAGCAATACTCCTCAACAGGTCTCTTACCCTGACGTAAGGTCACCAGCTGACTCTCGGCAAAAGCAGTCTTGTCAGTCTCGTCATAGATGAGTCCGAGAGCAGAAAAGAAAAGATCAACGGAGGAAAGTTCAGGGGCGTCAGGAGCCAAGGAGAAGGCCCATTCTTGGGGCCCTTCCTGGAGCCGGGACATAATTATACCCACCCGCTGGCTCTCAGAACCTGAGGAGTGGGGCTTTAAACGAAAATAGAACCTACAACTCTCCCGAAAGGAGAGAAAAGTCTTCCGGTCCCCTGAGAACCGGTCGGGCAACTTGAGGTGGGGTTCAAGAGGTGAGGTGAGGGGGACTACCATGGTAGCATCAGGCTGGTTGACCCTCTGAGCCAGGGCCTGGACCTGTAGGGAGAGACCCTGCATTTGCTGAGCCAGGGTCTCAAGGGGGTCCATAGTGGTGTCAGGGACCAGGGTAGACTAGGTATGGGCTTGTGATTATGTAATGACGGGGGTGGGGAGACAGACAAGTGAGCCGTAATCTACCCGCCACTCAGTCCCTGCCTACTTGCAACGACCCGCCCTAGGCGACGGAGTACAACTGGGCGACGGTCCCTACGCTCAATAAGTGCACGACAGACAAACAGACAAGGGTACACAGAGCTAGGGGGAGAAAGGGGCAGTTGCCCACGGCAACACTGTGAGCAACAAGAGAAGTGAACAAGCCGAGTCAAACCAGGAGAGTACGAGGTGCCAAACGCAGAGCAGAAGAGTAGTGAACAAGCCGAGTCAAACCAGGAGTGTACGAGGTACCAAACGCAGAGCAGGAGAGTAGTCAGCAAGCCGGGGTCAATATGAAGCAAGGACAATAGTACAAGAAGCTGCAGCAGGGCCAGGAAACCAAACGAGAAGAATTACAAGCAAAGGAGGAACAGGAAAGGCAGGTATAAATAGACAGAGGGTGGGAGCTAGCTCCGTCCGGCCAGGCTGTGATAGGTTCTCCCACTCCTAAGCCTGCCACCCTGAGTGGTGGAAGATGGAGTCAGTCTCACAGACATAGAAGCAGGTGCAGACTGATTATCTATGGGCGTTAACCCCGAAGCTGTGCCTGGCAGATCCTTTACAGAGGGGCTTTGCAAATGTGGCATGGCGTTCGAACAGCAAGCCTGTAGAATCTGAAGTCCAAATGGCGATCCTTCCTTTCTGAGCCCTGCCATGTGTCCATGTGTCCCCTTGTGAAAATCGAAAACTTGGGAGCTAAATCTAGATAATTTTGGAAAAAATAAAATTTTTCATTTTCACAGCCTAATTCTACTAATATCTAAAAAAAACCTGTGGTGTCAAAATGCTCACTACAACCCTAGATGAATGCCCTGAGGGGTGTAGTTTCCAAAATTAAGTCACTTCTCAGGGTGTTTCTTCTGTTCTTGTGCCTCAGGGGTTCTGCAAATGCGACATGACGCCTTAAAACCAATCCTGCAAAATCTGCATGCAAAATAGTGCTCCTGCCCTTCTGAGCCATTTAAAACCACATATTTGGTATTGCCGTACTCGGGAGAGATTGCTTTACAAATGTTGGGGTTATTTTTCTCCTTTCTCCTTTTAATTGTAAAAATTCAAAAATTCAGTGGAAAAAAATTTAGATTTTCATTTTCACGGCCTAATTCCAATAAATCCTGCAAAAGACCTGTGGGGTCTAAATGCTCACTATACCCCTAGATAGATTCCTTGAGGGGTGTAGTTTCCCAAATCGGGTCACTTTTGGGGATTTTCACTGTTTTGGTCCCTCAGGGCTTTGCATATGCGACATGGCACCCAAAAAGCATTACAGCAAAATGTGAGCTCCAAAAGCCAAATGGTTCTCCTTCCTTGCTAAGCCCTGCCATGCATCCAAGGAGCAGTTACTTGGGGTATTGCCGTACTCAGGAGAAATTTCTGTGCAAATGTTGGGGTGCTTTTTCTTCTTTATTCCTTATTGAAATGAAAAAATATGAGCTTAAACTATATTTTATGAGAAACAATTAAAATTTGGATTTTCCACAGCCTAATTTCAATACATTTAGCAAAAAACCTGTGGGGTAAAATTATTCACTAAACCCCTAGATAAATTCCTTGGGGTGCAGTTTCCAAAATGACCTCTTTTGGGGGGTGTTTCCACTGTTTTCCCACCACAAGACCTCTTCGAATCTGACACGGTGCCTAAAATATATTGTAATAAAAAGGACGTCCCAAAATCCACTAGGTGTGCCTCTGCTTCTGAGGCCAGTTTTTTAGTCATGTAGCACACTAGGGCCACATGTGGGATATTTCTAAAAACTGCAGAACATGGGCAATAAATATTGAGTTGCATTTATCTGATAAAACCTTCTGTGTTATAGTAAAAAACTGATTAAAATGGATTTTCTAAAAAAAAAAAAATAAATAAAAAAAAAGACATTTGGAAATTTCACCTCTACTTTGCTGTAATTCCTGTGAAACACTTAAAGGGTTAAGAAACTTTCTAAATGCTGTTTTGAATACTTTGAGGTGTGCAGTTTTTAAAATGGGGTGATTTATGGGGGGTTCTCATATATAGGCCCCTCACAGCTACTTCAGAACTGAACTGGTCCCTAAAAAACATAGGTTTTGGAAATTTTCTTGAAAATGTGAGAAATTGCTGCTAGAAAAATAAAGGGTTGTTCAAAAAATAATGCAATAAAAATGGGAAATGTTATCTAGTAACTATTTTGTGTGTTATTAGGCTTTGTTCACATCTGCGCTAGGGCTCCGTTCCGACGTTCCGTCAGAGCTTTACGCTGGAACGGAGCCCTAACAGACACAAAAGCTCAGACGGAACTGAGCCCTAGCGCATATGTGATCAAAGCCTTACTATCTGTCTTACAAGCAGATACATTTAAGTTTATAAAAATGCTAATTTTTAGCATTTTTGGGGGTGTTTTTTTTACAAATAAATACTGAATTTATCGACCACATTTTTCCACTCACATAAAGTACAATATGTCACGAGAAAACATTCTCAGAATCGCTTGGATAAGTGAAACCATTGCAAAGCTATTACCACTAAAATTGACACATGTCAGATTTAAAAAAATGGGCTGTGTCCACAAGACTAAAATTCGCTTTGTCTCCAAGGGGTTAGAATTGTACATATTTATGGAGTTGGAGGTGATAGCTGTCAGCCAACAGCCATCAAGTCCCTATGTTCATCTTGATTTTTGTTTGTCCTCATATTCCTCTGTCACCCCTGAGGAATAACCTTGAGGGCCACAATAGGAATTATCTTTCAGTAAAACCTTATCTCCTTTTGATAGGATAGCGAAACCCGAGTGAATCATAGGGGCGTTTGTTAGACATTCTTGACTCTGATCAAAAGAAAATAATTTTATCCGGATCAGTCACTAGTTTAGTAATGTCCTATCTCCTGGCTAATCTAATAGGCGCGGTCACACTGATAATAATAGAAAATTGTGTCCCAAAATGTTTATTATTTTAAAAGTTATGAGCTTTTTTCTAAATATGCAAATGAGGCTATACTAGACATGTGGGAGGTAACAGCTGCAATTCTCCAGAGGTGGAGCCTCCTCACAGCCTCTGACGCTGTCCAATCAGCATGAAGCTGCTTCACACAGTGTGAGAGACTGAGGCTGGAGGGAAGGGGGGATCACTTCATATAGTCATATCTCCGGCTGTGGACCACCTAGAACAGCGGTTCCGGTGGCATATGAAAGATGAGATTCCAATCTTCCATATGACACCAGGACCGCAGCAGTTCAACCTGTGAAACAACTGGAGGTATCACCAGTTGAATACACAGTCAGGAATGGAAGCTGTGTACTATATGTTCACGGTGTTGCTGGGGAGGGAAGAGGAGAAGCTGTATGCTGATTGGACAGCGTCATACACAAAACATTACACTGCCCAGGGAGAAAAGAACAAGTATCCCATTTGGCAAGTATAGCCAAATTAGCATATTTAGAAAAATGCTCATAACTTCGCAAATAACAAATATTTTTGAAAAAAAATCCCACTGTAGTTATCAGCATCATAGCGCCTATTAGATTAGTTAGGCGATAGGGAATTAATAAACTGGTGACAAATCTTCTTTAATGTCAAAGTCCAAACTTTTTTTTACAAAGTCATCTACATTTATTACAATTAGGGTGTCAAATTAGGAGTTGCAGAGGTAGCAGTCACACCCGGGAACTCGGTCAGTGTTGGGGTGCCTAGGGCCCTCCAGTGGAATTGATTCTGGGGGCACACTCTTCAGCTACTTGGATATATTAGACTAGGTACACACCTGCTTCGCAGATCTGATAAAAATTGGCGGAGAAAATAGTGCAAAACCCCTGTTTTTTTTATTGCCACCATTTGGGTGATACATAACATTGATTAATCAACCTCTATTTTAAAAAAAATTGGGAGGGGGAATTGGATTTTTTTTAAATCTATTTTTTTTTGTATGTTATCCATTGTGTATAAATAAAATGATAACTTTACTCTACAGGTCATTATGGTTGTTGTGATACCAAATATGTCTAGTTTATTTAATATTTGACTACTTTTGCGCTCAGTGGCGTTAACTAGGGTCCTATGGGCCAATTTTGCACCTGGGTACCCCCCGACACTCCCTGTCCTCATACAGTACTTAGGTGTCCCCATACTGTAGTTAGGTCCCCCATACAGTAGTTAAGTCCCCTATATGGTAGTTAGGGTCCTATACAGCAGTTAGGCCCCCCATATAGTAGTTAGGTTCCCCCATATAGTAGTTAGATATAGTAGTTAGGCCCCCATATAGTAGTTAGGCACCATGCACTAGTTAGGTTCCCCATATAATAGTTAGGCACTCTCATATACTAGTTAGGCCCCCATACAGTAGTTAGGTGCACCCATATAGTAGTTAGGTGCCCCCATATAGTAGTAAGACCCCCATATAGAAGTAAGGCCTCTATATAGTAGGTAGGCCAGCATAAAGCCCCCATACAGTAGTTAGGTCCTAAAAATTAAACTCACTTAACCTTATTCCCACAACGAAATGCTGGGTTGTCTACCTACTGCCTCGCATATCACGCTGCCAGCGCCAGGTTGTCAGGCTTATTAGATTAAGTGGTGGGGCGGAGAGCCAATGGTTCTCTACTTCACCACAGTAAGCGGTGCTCCTGGCGGAAAAAAAATGGCAGCTGCAACAAACTTTTTCTGACCACGCACAGTTATTGTCGGCCTTTCTTTTATAAGCTTGTATACTTGTAGGGCTGTAGGGACGGGGGGAAAGCAAGAATCACAGGCTTTCTCTATGAGTGGAAAGGGGAAGCAGGACTCACATGCTTATTCTATGAGTGGGCGGGAGAAGCAGGACTCACAGGTTTTCTCTATGAGTGGGCCGAGGTAGCAGGACTCACAGGCTTTCTGTATGTGGACGGGGGGAGCAGGACGAACAAGTTTTTTCTATGAGTGGGCGGGGGAAGCAGGATTCACAGGTTTTCTCTATGAGTGGGCGGGGAAGCAGGACTCACAGGTTTTCTCTATGAGTGGGCGGGGAAGCAGGACTCACAGGTTTTCGCTGAGTGGGCAAGGCAAGCAGGACTCAGAGGCTTTCTGTTTGCGTGGACGGGGGAGCAGGACTCACAGGATTTCTCTATGAGTGGATGGAGGAAGCAGGACTCACAGGCTTTCTGTATGAGTGGATGGGGGAGCAGGACTCACAGGCTTTCTGTATATGGACGGGGGCAGAGCAGGACTAACAAGCTTTCTCTGAGTGGGCTGGGGAAGCAGGACTCACAGGATTTCTCTATGAGTGGGCGGGGGAAGCAGGAATCACAGGTTTTCTCTATGAGTGGGCTGGGGAAGCAGGACTCACTGGTTTTCTCTATGAGTGGGCAGGGCAAGCAGGACTCACAGGCTTTCTGTATGAGTGGACAGAGAAAGCTGGTCTCATAGGCTTTCTCTATGTGTGGGCGGGGGAAGCAGGACCATTTAAGCATTTAATCTAGGTTTCTTTTACATGAAAAAACGGAATGAAATCATTAAAATCTTTATATTGCTGCACTCAGCATTTCCCCCTTTATCCTATACTGCCCTCAGAAGGGGTAGACCAGGAAACCTGTAGAATAGCATCCAAAAGTGAAGAAAATCTGGGTATGATAATACACTAGGATTATACGTAGTCCTATAGATAATCACATCATGATGAGTATAACAAAGTGAGCTCTGTAATACCTTTATGTTGTGAGGGACATCATTGTACTGTTACGACAGCATGCAACCCGTCTGGACTTCCTAAAAATCTACAATCTATTACTTATTTTATACAGAGGATAAAACAATCTTCTGCTTGAGGATCCAGAACTAGATATGGGAGGGAGGGGACGCAACATCTGTAATTTATAACGCAGAAGAACATTGTGCCGCTTCCTCCACAATTGTCACCAGAGTGTATAGATCGCGAGATGATTTAAGGAACTCTTGGGTAATCTAGTCATGAGAGCCGCCATAGGTTGCTCTCTTAACTACGCATCCATCACGCGACTGAAGGCTTTCCTCCAACACTGGGATGCGGCTCAGTTATGGTCCGTGCTGGAGAATTAATGATCTTGCAGGATTAATGCCTCGCTTCTCCTAGGATCGCTCCTCACCTCCTATCTTTCATATTTACATAAATAATGCGCTCTTCAGAGCGCCCGCTACGGGCAGAGAAACCTAATCAGCCTCGGTCCCCCGGAGAGGACAATGAATGGAGGAGAGCTGTGGAGGACAATGGTCATGTCTGGTCTTTATTTATGAAACGGGCAATCCTAGCTGACACCTGAGAAAACCACTGTCAGTGGCCAAGATTAAGTAACTGGATGATCACACATAATACGTGCAAATGGAAATGGTCTGAATATAAAAACAACCGCCATACTGTGACATATGGACAGGTAGATGTCCTGTTTTTTTGCCTATGCCTGGACACAGGAGCAAATCCTCCCCCCCCCCCCCCCAAGGAAGCTGTAGATGTATATTAGATGTAGCGCAGCCAGAAATGTTGTATGTAACCTGCAGATTTTGAGTCTTTTTTGCTTTCCATGCTTGCTAGGTGGCGGTCTTCCTGGTGTGATTTAAGAGTTGTGCCGTGTGCTCTGTGCCAATGAAATGTCTCGACTTTTTCTCTCTCCACCTTCATGCTGTTTCACTGTGAGAAAGTCCAGCTGCATCCCCCTACTCCCTGTCTTCTATTTATTGTTCTAAATAGTCTCCATGTTTGCCAAGTGGGTGGGCCCTTCCTGGTGTGATGTCAGAGCTGTGCTGTGTGCTTTGAGCCAATCAGATGTCTTCTCTCTCTCATGCTCATTACGGAAACACTGAGTAATTGCAACTGCATCTCCCTCCTCCCCCTCATCTCTGTCTTCTATTTACTATATTACTTTAGATGGATTTGTTAGGGAGTGAGGACGTTTCTGAACATTTCCAAAGAGACTGCAGGCAGGGAAAGGGGGCTACAGACTGTTGATAGGTGAGGAAGATATAATATCTATAAGATATAATACACCTTACCCTATATTTGCATATATTACTGATTTATGAAAATACAAATAATAATACAAATTGGGGTTATGTGCCAACACTTACCGATCGTGGGGATCTAAACACTGGGACCCAACCTAATCCTAGACCAAAGGGCGGCAGAGCTAGCAAACTATCTGTCTAGTTTAATGCCTATTAGGTTTCCTTCCCTCTTGACTTGAATAGAGAGAGCTGCTGCCGCACCATTCAATTTCCACTAGGATGCGGAGCTTCTCTCAATAGTTCAGAGTACCAGAGTTGACTTTTATCGATGACTGATTGCGAGTAGGTGACAACAAAAAAAATCTTCTGGTTCTTAAAGTGGTTGTCCGCTTTGGACAATCCCTACTTGTTAAAAGGTCCCTTGACAATCAGCTCATCACAAAGTGTCTCCTTCTGGGATCCCCGGCGATCAGCTGTAATCTGGGGAGAAACCTGGCAGGAAGTGTTCAATTTCCCTGCAGCGCCGCCACAGGAGAAATGAAGCATTACATAGTGACCATTCATATCAATGTGTTGTCTGTGTAATACAGGACAGGTCCTCCAGAGAGAGAGAGAGACGCTCTATGTAACCGCTCTCCATTCTGGCCAAGAAATGAGGATCCTGAACAGAGGACCCCCCTCTATAAACTCCAAATTTCCTAATAGGGTGAATGAAAATGGGTTTTCTATACTAGACAACCCAGTTTATGCAATAAAAGTAATTTTGGCCCTTAAAGAGTTAAGCTATTGATGCAGTACCATGAATTGACTAATAGACTCGGTGTAGCTCCAGCTGAAGAAGACGTGATATTTGCCATGTATTCATACATCCCGCTTCCGTTTTGTCACAATGAAGCATCATGTTGGCAGTCAGGGCGGCAGACAGCAGGGTTTATTTTATCTCTTGCCTGTGTAGAAGCTGGAGGTGTGTAAAGTCGTTTCTCCAGCTTGCTGAATTGCTAATCAGGCTCAAGATGACTTCAGTAGGAAGGAGAAGTGTGTGCAGGCGTCTGACTGTAGCGATCGTCAATCTTAATATTCATCTGCAAACCAACAAACGCAACAGAAAAGCAGCGAAGAATGATTGCTCAGAATAAAACCGAACACTGCAGAGAACTCACAGAAATACATTGTAGCCATACATGGGACCTATAGATTGGGGCTTCCAAAGCATAAGGCCTTGTTCACACGGCGTGCATTCGACGTGTTTTTGTTGC
Source organism: Rhinoderma darwinii (assembly GCF_050947455.1). Classification (NCBI taxonomy): domain Eukaryota; kingdom Metazoa; phylum Chordata; class Amphibia; order Anura; family Rhinodermatidae; genus Rhinoderma; species Rhinoderma darwinii. The sequence goes on along the minus strand of NC_134690.1, from coordinate 17,820,507 downwards.
GTTTTATGGGCCAAAACCCCTTTTAAAATGCATTCTGCTTCCCATCGACATCAATAGGAACCCGCATTGTAGTGCATACAACGTGTTGTTTTTTTTACGCGCGCGTGTGTTTAATAAACGCGTAGCGTAAAAAAAACATCACGTCAATTCCTGGCGCGTGAAACGCGCCTAATTCCCATAGTCAATGGGAGTCCTAATTACGCACCCAAAAAACACGTTAAAAACGCGTAAAAAAAAGCATCAAAAACGACCTGTATTTTAAAAAGGCCTTTTCAAAAACTCAAGTGTTTATGACGCGTTTACACGTTTTTTTTGAGCGCGCTGTTAACAAATGTGATGGAGAGGATAGGAGACATTTTGCCCCTGATCCTTCCAGGAAACATTGAAAATCATGTTGGCTTTTCTTTGGTTTCAAATTAAGAGGCTTCATCAAGTCCTAAAGTATGTGCCCCCCTTCCTATCTAATAAGTGGGTTTCCTATATCAGCCACAAACATTGATCATATAAAATCAAAATACAGCGCTGAAATCTCCATTGACAAACAATAGCAGTAGAATAAGGCTTCGTTCACATATCCGTTAGGGCTCCCATTCTGACGTTCCGTCTGAGCTTTCCGTCGGAATGGAGTAATGACTGACACAAACAGAAACCGTAGGTTTCCGTTTCCATCACCATTGATTTCAATGGTAACGGATCTGGTGCCAATGGTTTGCGTTTGTCTCAGTTGTGCAAGGGTTCCGTCCTTTTGACGGAATCAACACCGTAGTCGACTGCGCTATTCATTCCGTCAAAATGACTGAACCTTTGCACAACTGCGACAAACGGAAACCATTTGCACCGGATCCGTCACCATTGAAATCAATGGTGATGCAAACGGAAACGTATGGTTTCTGTTAGTGTCTGTGAGGGCTCTGTTCCAACGGAAAGCTCAGACGGAACGGCGCCCTAGCGCAAATGTGAACGAAGCCTTAGTCATATTGAGAGGAAACAGCTTGAAGATCCATGAGAATTGGTTTGATATGGCCATACCTGATTGACCTGCAGAGAGCCCTGACCTCCATCCCAATGGACACCTTGGGGATAAGTTGCAGTACTGGCTGCAAACCAGACTTTATTATCACCCAACACCAGTGTCCACCCTCGCTAATTCTCCAGTCGAAAAGCTTTCCCGGGAAGAGTTAAGCAAAGGGGATAAAATCCATATTAATGTAATTAGTTCGGAATCAGAGGTATAGCTATAAAAAGGGCAGAGATTGCACTGGGCCAACGGGATTAGAGGATCCAAAGACCGCTCTGCCAGTTGTATTAAAAAAGGCATGTGTTGGTTATGGGCTCTGATTTTGTCTCAGGGCCATGGACTTTTGATTAAAGCCACCAGGCAACACCCAATGATTGTGCGTTACCTTCTTTCAGGGCTTGGAAGGTGCTGATTCTCCTTGCGGGGATCCAGCTGGGAGTGCAATGGTCCATGGGAAAAAGTATGCAAATTAGCTCTCGTCCAGAAGGAAGAAAATCATCTCTCTAACGCCACCTATAGGTGATTACTCTGCAAGTCAATGTCTAACCCTTTGTAGAGCCTTGGAACATGACTTACATGTGGTTCGTAAAACAGCTCTCATGCTAAATAGACAATCTATAGTCCTCCAGAAGCAGGGGAACTATAACTCCCATCAAACCATGACAGCTACAGAAGGCGGGTTCCGAGATTTTTGCAATGCCATTCTGTAGGTTGCCTAAGCCTGATGTAAGTGCCGGTTCTTGATCAAATATGCCTATTTGTTCCTTTATTCCCAGAGCAAATAGCAACTTGTGGGCAAAGATTTATCATGTAGGAGACAGAGTAGTTATTAGATTTTCAGAGGTGGCCGGGTTCTGTGAGCTGCATCTAATCGGTATCTGCTGCAGAAGACTTTATCTTGTTCAGATTTTTTTGCCCCAAAGCTGAAATGAAAATAAACTAACAGAATAAAAGGAACTAACGGAATACAAATAGAACAAGGGGTTATGCCCTGAAGATGGCAAGACTGTGCCAGATACATAGACGACATCTCTGTGCAGGAACATCTCAGATCTTGTACAGATGTAATATCTTATTTTGTATCTCAGTCACAATTCTTGTTCTGGCTTTGAGATTCATCCAATGGAGTGTCTTTACCTTACACTTTTTTTATACTGCGAGAACTGGGTGACAACTAAGATGGTCAACATTAGAGCTCCCATGGGGGTTGTCACCAAGCTTTATTAGATTCAAGAATTAGCCTTGACTAAGAGGTAGGCTGGGCCACAATTGCTGTTATGGCGGCCATATAAATTGTAGATGGGAGGATTTTACAGATGCTCTATCAATGGTGAACTAGTGGGAGATATTACACCCACTACATATATCCTTAAAGGGAATGTTTCATCCTTAAATACAATATTATTTTGTTTTTGTTATTTTTCCAATTCTGATTAATTTAGTTTATCTTTGTCCGATTTTCTGATACCGGGCTACAAATCTCCAGCATAGACATAGAGTTAAATACTGCATACAATGTATACTTTGAACTGGATAATAAAGCAGTATGCAGTAAAGTCTTAAGCTCCCCCTAGTGGTGGCTGCAAGCAGACAGAATTTTATCATGTTGGACTATGTATGCAGGGGGTTTGGAACTCTGTATCAGAGAAATTGTTCTGAAACGGCTCTAAAGATGTTTTATAAAATTTAATATGGAGAGAATGTTGAGAAAAAACTGTGTTTTCCCACAACTGCCTAAAACTTTTGCACCTACATATTCAAATCATGATCATTATCTCCTGTTTGGTATAATTGGTTAGTCATACACCTGACTATAATCCTACAAAATCCATGACTGTGTGCAAGTGTACCTAGAAGAACTGATGCTGTTTTGAAGGCAAAGGGTGGTAACAACAAATATTGATTTGATTTAGATTTATCTTCTGTTCATTCACTTTATATTTTGTTAATTGTTAAAAAAAAACTATTCACATTTCTATTTCTGAAAGCATTCTTTCTTTGCAGCATTTTTCCACAACTGCCTAAAACTTTTGCACAGTACTATAAAAAATGAAAAAAAATATTAAAAGTTCCAAAAAGTTTTTGCATTTTTCCCCTAAAGTAATTAAAAAAATTAACATAATTAATATCACTGCATTCGTAAAAATCAAAATGTCTCCAATACAATGGTATTTAACCCACACGAGAACACTGTAAAAACGAAAAAAAAAGTTACATAATAGATGTTTTTCGGTCATTTTAGCTTCCAAGCAAAAATGCAATAAAAAGTGATCAAAAAGTCTTACATACTCAAAAATGGTACCAAAAAAATTACAGCTCACCCCGCAAAAAAAAAAACAAGCCCTCACACAGATCAATAAAAACATTGTGGATCTCAGAATATGGCGGCACAAAAAAAATTCTTCTTTTTAACAAATTGCTTTTATTTTGCAAAAGTAGTAAGTACATAAAAAAAAAACAATATAAATTAGGTATCGACTTAAGCAGAGTAACTCATAGAATAAAGTAAACATGCCGGTTTTACTACATGGTGAACGCCGTAAAAACGAAACCTCGCTCGTTTTTTTCACATTCCACCCCACAAAGAATTGTTTCCATTTCTCAGTACATTAAAGGGTGCCATTAAAAACAACAATTCATCCCGAAAAAAAACAAGCCCTCATATGACAGTAGCAGCATCTTAGATAATGCCAGTGATGTGCATTTCCATGGTCTGCTGCTTCATGCCACCTCCTGCCCTGGCACCATGCCTGATTTCAGCAGAGTGGATAAGATCCTCTAAACAGCACATTTCCTGCTTTCTGCAGACATGGCACAATGTCCTGGCACGCTCTTCTGCATATATTGGGCTTGTTGTAATATTCTTAGTAAAATTGGGAAGCCAACGCTTCAATTTGTTCACAATTTGTTAAAAGCCCATACAGGAATGCTGACGCGTTTCATACCGTACAATCGCTTAGTCGTAGCTTCTTCCAAATTCAATCTTGTTTCTATTTTGTTTTCAATAAAATAACCTGCAAACAAAAATAGTAAAAAATTAAGGTACAATTAAAAAGAAAAGTAGAATATTGTAAGTGCGCGCGCGTGCACGTAGAAAACTCCTAAACAGGATTAAATCGCTAGAATTATACTAAAATCAATACGAAGGGCAGATTTTAATATTTACATGTAATTTCCTTATATTTATAGGTTTCTTGTACCCATCTAGGGCAAATCTGAGAACTGTAAATAATGCAGCAATGAACAGAGGTGCCAGTCTTGCAAGGATTATGTGAACGATGCCCATACACATTACATGAATGTCACCCGAACCCGCTGAATTCAGCAGGAAACGGTCATCCATCTAATGTGTATGGCAACGTCCCGACTTTTCCCAGACGGCAGATGTTGGGGGAGAAAAAGATCGGGTGTGTTTCATAGCGGATTTCTCCCTATTAAAAATGTTAGAAATAGTTGTCTAAGGGCTTATTCACACGAACGTTGAATACGTCCGTGTGACCCCCGTTAAAACAATGGCCGTCACACGGGCGCATGTATTTCAATGGGCCGTTCATATGGCCGTTGTTTCAACGGACCGTGTGAAGGGTCAATTGAAGAATAGAACATGTCCTATTATGTTCCGTTTTCACAGAGCCCTCCATAGACTCAAGTCTACGGCTCCCACACGGGTGAAACTCGGACGTGAAAACGGACGTTTTTCATGTCAGAGTTTCCCCACATTCGTGTGAATAAACCCTTAGTGTATGACCAGCCTAAGACCTTAGATTCGGGAGGCCACTGAGAATGCAGTGAAAACTAAAGGTGGCCATACACCCTCAATAGCTGTCAGTCGAATGCTGCTTTGGCCAACAGCTATTCCTCCCGATCCCACCTTATACATGCCCGCTCGGATCGGCCGCTGCCAGACACCTCTGTTATTTCCTTTGAAAACATAGGATCGGATATGTTGAAATTGAACATGCCCGATCGTTTTTTCTTCAACATCTGCCGAATAAATGTTGGCCGAACATCTAATACACATAAGAGGGTCAACCGAATTCGGAGGGTTCAGATGATGTTAGTCTAGTGTGTATGGTCACCGAAAACCCGTAGTGGCCACTCAGGATGCAGCTGAATTTAGACCCTTATGCCTGTAGACCACAGATATTGCAAATTAGACTAAATCCTTATTCCTGGACGGCCACTGAGGATGCAGTTGAAGCCAGACCCTTAGACCTCCTTCACACTGGGTTTTTGCCAGGTGTCTTACACAACATGAAAAAACATGTGTAAAAAGGCCGGCGTTTTTTATATGCAACATGGGTTTTTAGTGCTGTTTTTTATTTTGTGACATTTTGTACAGTCCATTTTCCTGGTGTTTTTGAAGTTCTATAGAGAAGCCTATGAAGAAAAACGTCATAAAAAAACATATACCTAAGAAGGTGGCACCGCAGATAGGTGATAGGCTCCTTCAACTTAAAAAAAATACCGAAACGCATCAATTCTTTTTTTTTTTTTACGGACGCTGAAGTAGCGCCTTAAATTTTACAGACTGTCCAGGAATATGCAGACGGTTGCCAACCCCGGTTGTAACGTTTTAGCTCACACAATGAAGCTTTGTATGTAGATTAAATACAGAGTGACATCACTACAATTTGTAACACTATTACCTTGGCGGTTAAATGGTGGGAAAGTTAATGGGGCATCGAGGCCCAAGAGCCTGAAGGAAATAAAGGTATGTAGGCTAATAAAGCCCAGCGAACTGCCCATCCTAGTCTTCATTGGAAGCTAGATAAAATATTAACCCCTTCTCGACATCCGCCGTATATATAGGGTGCACGTCGGGTAGGGGAGTATGGAGCGGGATAATGAGTGGGATGCCGCTAGTTTAACCCGTTAAATGCCGCAGTCAATAGCGACCGCGGCATTTAAATTACTAAAAACAGGGGGGTGCGCCCCTGTAACGTTCCAACGATCACCCCGCGGAGCGATCGGGGTGCCGTTGGTTGGCATGGCAGCCTGGGGGCCACGATATACTGCACTACGTTAGTATTGCAGTATATCGTGCAAGCGATCCAGAGATCAATAGTTCAAATCACCTAGGGGGACATGAAAAAAAAGTAAAAAAAACAGTAAAATAAAGTATTTTTAATAAATAAAAAAAATAAAATAATAATTTTTCCCATTTTCCCTCAAGAACAAATTAAAAAACAAACAAAAATTAACATAACTGGTATAGACGCGTCCGTAAAAGTCTGAACTATTACAATATATCATTATTTAGGCCGCATGGTGAACTCCGTAAAAAATAAAAAATGTCAAAATTGCTGTTTTGCCGTCTCTTCATCTCCCACAAAAAAATTAATAAAAAGTGTTCAAAAAGTCTCATGTACCCCAAAATGATACCAATAGAAACTGCAGCCCGCAAAAAATAAGCCCTCACACCGCTAAATCGATGGAAAAATAAAAAAACTTATGGCTCTCAGAATGTGGCGATAAAACACAAATTTTATTTGTAACAATCTTTTTTTTTCCTCGTAAAATTTGTAAAACATGATTTCTTTTTTATAAATTTGGTATCGCTGTAATCGTATTGACCCGCAGAATAAAGTTAACATTCCGTTTTTACCACACGGTGAAGGCCGTAAAAACAAACCCACCCAAAAGATTGAGGAATCAGTGTTTTTTTCCTATTCCACGCCACAAATATTTGTTTTCCAGTTTCCCACTACATTATATGGTACCATAAATGGTGCTGTGAAAATCTATAACTCGTCCCGCAAAAAACAAGCCCTCATGCGGCAATATTAATGGAAAAATAAAAAGTTATGGCTGTTGGAATTTGGGGAGGAAAAAACTAAAAAGTGAAAATCCAAAAAATGGCTGGGGCAGGAAGGGGTTAAAGGGGTTCTCCATGATACGAAAAACATAATTTCCAAAAACAGTGTCACACCTGTCAACAGGTTGTGTGCAGAATTGCAGCTCAGTCCTATTTAATTCAATTGAACAGAGTAGCAATACCAGACTCAACCTATTGACAGGTGTGGCGCTGTTGCTGGAGGAATCCCTTTAACAGTTCTTAAAGAAGAATGGCGCTCTTAGTAATGACTTCGAAACTATGACTGTAGCAAAATTACAGCCTGCCACAACCAGACTTAACAAAACCAACTCTTTGTACGAGTCGGGTCAGTTAGTTCGCAGGTAATCTCACCCCCTCCAAGCACCAGAGAATAAGAATGATTTTCTGGGCAGACATTTCCGTGCATCGCCCTCACACTTCAAAGTAGAGAAGCTGAATTGTGTCAAGTGTTTTGATATGTTCGTTGAGAGTGAACTGCGGAGAATAAATCTTCTCTGCCAAGACACCGTGAGGGACTCGGGAGTTTCCTTGTCTGTTTGAAGTAGTTTTCCCTCATTATGTCTAAACTGTATAGATCTTGGACACTGCCGTACAGTGATGGAACAGTATTCATCTTTATATATATTCTCCAGCAGACTCCAGGTTATTAACAATAGAAAGTGTAGTTATATTTAAGGTGTGCCCACCAATCCACGACAACTTAACATATATATATATAAAATGAATTACTGTGTATATACATAACATTACTTATCCTGTACTGATCCTGAGTTACATCCTGCATTATACTCCAGAGCTGCACTCACTATTCTGCTGGTGAAGTCACTGTGTACATACATTACATTACTTATCCTGTACTGATCCTGAGTTACATCCTGTATTATACTCCAGAGCTGCACTCACTATTCTGCTGGTGAAGTCACTGTGTACATACATTACATTACTTATCCTGTATTATCCTGTACTGATCCTGAATTACGTCCTGTATAATACTCCAGAGCTGCACCCACTATTCTGCTGGTGGAGTCACTGTGTACATACATTACATTACTTATCCTGTACTGATCCTGAGTTATATCCTGTATTATACTCCAGAGCTGCAATCACTATTCTGCTGGTGGAGTCACTGTGTACATACATTACATTACTTATCCTGTACTGATCCTGAGTTACATCCTGCATTATACTCCAGAGCTGCACTCACTATTCTGCTGGTGAAGTCACTGTGTACATACATTACATTACTTATCCTGTACTGATCCTGAGTTACATCCTGTATTATACTCCAGAGCTGCACTCACTATTCTGCTGGTGGAGTCACTGTGTACAGACATTACATTACTTATCCTGTATTATCCTGTACTGATCCTGAATTACGTCCTGTATAATACTCCAGAGCTGCACCCACTATTCTGCTGGTGGAGTCACTGTGTACATACATTACATTACTTATCCTGTACTGATCCTGAGTTATATCCTGTATTATACTCCAGAGCTGCAATCACTATTCTGCTGGTGGAGTCACTGTGTACATACATTACATTACTTATCCTGTACTGATCCTGAGTTACATCCTGTATTATACTCCAGAGCTGCACTCACTATTCTGCTGGTGGAGTCACTGTGTACATACATTACATTACTTATCTTGTACTGATCCTAAGTTATATTCTGTATTATACTCCAGAGCTGCACTCACTATTCTGCTGGTGGAGTCACTGTGTACATACATTACATTACTTACCTTGTACTGATCCCGAGTTACATTCTGTATTATACTCCAGAGCTGCACTCACTATTCTGCTGGTGGAGTCACTGTGTACATACATTACTTATCCTGTACTGATCCTGAGTTATATCCTGTATTATACTCCAGAGCTGCACTCACTATTCTGCTGGTGGAGTCACTGTGTACATACATTACATTACTTACCTTGTACTGATCCCGAGTTACATTCTGTATTATACTCCAGAGCTGCACTCACTATTCTGCTGGTGGAGTCACTGTGTACATACATTACTTATCCTGTACTGATCCTGAGTTATATCCTGTATTATACTCCAGAGCTGCACTCACTATTCTGCTGGTGGAGTCACTGTGTACATACGTTACATTACTTATCCTATACTGATCCTGAGTTACATACTGTATGATACTCCAGAGCTGCACTCACTATTCTTATGGTGGGGTCACTGTGTACATACATTACATTACTTATCCTGTACTAATCCTGAGTTACATCTTGTATTATACTCCAGAGCTGCACTCACTATTCTGCTTGTGGAGTCACTGTGTACATACGTTACATTACTTATCCTATACTGATCCTGAGTTACATACTGTATGATACTCCAGAGCTGCACTCACTATTCTTATGGTGGAGTCACTGTGTACATACATTACATTACTTATCCTGTACTAATCCTGAGTTACATCCTGTATTATACTCCAGAGCTGCACTCACTATTCTGCTTGTGGAGTCACTGTGAACATACATTGCATTACTTAGCCTGTACTGATCCTGAGTTACATCCTGTATTATACTCCAGAGCTGCACTCACTATTCTGCTGGTGGAGTCACTGTGTACATACATTACATTACTTACAGTGAAGGAAATAAGTATTTGATCCCTTGCTGATTTTGTAATTTTACCAGTGAGAGATAGATTATATAAAAAAAAACTGAAAATCACATTGTCAAAATTATATATATTTATTTGCATTGTGCACAGAGAAATAAGTATTTGATCCCTTTGGCAAACAAGACTTAATACTTGGTGGCAAAACCCTTGTTGGCAAGCACAGCAGTCAGACGTTTTTTGTAGTTGATGATGAGGTTTGCACACATGTTAGATGGAATTTTGGCCCACTCCTCTTTGCAGATCATCTGTAAATCATTACGATTTCGAGGCTGTCGCTTGGCAACTCGGATCTTCAGCTCCCTCCATAAGTTTTCGATGGGATTAAGGTCTGGAGACTGGCTAGGCCACTCCATGACCTTAATGTGCTTCTTTTTGAGCCACTCCTTTGTTGCCTTGGCTGTATGTTTCGGGTCATTGTCGTGCTGTAAGACCCAGCCACGCGCCATTTTTAATGTCCTGGTGATGGGAAGGAGGTTGTCACTTAGGATTTGACGGTACATGGCTCCATCCATTCTCCCATTGATGCGGTGAAGTAGTCCTGTGCCCTTAGCAGAGAAACACCCCCAAAACATAATGTTTCCACCTCCATGCTTGACAGTGGGGACGGTGTTCTTTGGGTCATAGGCAGCATTTCTCTTCCTCCAAACACGGCGAGTTGAGTTAATGCCAAAGAGCTAAATTTTAGTCTCATCTGACCACAGCACCTTCTCCCAATCACTCTCAGAATCATCCAGATGTTCATTTGCAAACTTCAGACGGGCCTGTACATGTGCCTTCTTGAGCAGGGGGACCTTGCGGGCACTGCAGGATTTTAATCCATTACGGCGTAATGTGTTACCAATGGTTTTCTTGGTGACTGTGGTCCCAGCTGCCTTGAGATCATTAACAAGTTCCCCCCGTGTAGTTTTCGGCTGAGCTCTCACCTTCCTCAGGATCAAGGATACCCCACGAGGTGAGATTTTGCATGGAGCCCCAGATCGATGTCGATTGACAGTCATTTTGTAGGTCTTCCATTTTCTTACTATTGCACCAACAGTTGTCTCCTTCTCACCCAGCGTCTTACTTATGGTTTTGTAGCCCATTCCAGCCTTGTGCAGGGCTATGATCTTGTCCCTGACATCCTTAGAAAGCTCTTTGGTCTTGCCCATGTTGTAGAGGTTAGAGTCAGACTGATTCATTGAGTCTGTGGACAGGAGTCTTTTATACAGGTGACCATGTAAGAGCTGTCTTTAATGCAGGCACCAAGTTGATTTGGAGCGTGTAACTGGTCTGGAGGAGGCTGAACTCTTAATGGTTGGTAGGGGATCAAATACTTATTTCTCTGTGCACAATGCAAATAAATATATATAATTTTGACAATGTGATTTTCTTTTTTTTTTTTTTTTTATATATAATCTATCTCTCACTGGTAAAATTAACCTAGCCTAAAAATTCTAGACTGTTCATGACTTTGACAGTGGGCAAACTTACAAAATCAGCAAGGGATCAAATACTTATTTCCTTCACTGTATATTGTACTGATCCTGAGTTACATCCTGTACTATACTCCAGAGCTGCACTCACTATTCTGCTGGTGGAGTCACTGTGTACATACATTACATTACTTATCCTGTACTGATCCTGAGTTACATCCTGTATTACACTCCAGAGCTGCACTCACTATTCTGCTGGTGGAGTCACTGTGTACATACATTACATTACTTATTCTGTACTGATCCTGAGTTACATCCTGTATTAGGCCTCATTTACACGAGCGTGTGCGTTTTGCGCACGCAAAAAAACGCTGCGTTTTGCGTGCGCAAAAGGCAATTGACAGCTCCGTGTGTCATCCGTTTATGATGCGCGGCTGCGTGATTTTCGCGCAGCCGCCATCATAGAGATGAGGTAGTCGACGCCCGTCACTGTCCAAGGTGCTGAAAGAGCTAACTGATCGGCAGTAACTCTTTCAGCACCCTCGACAGTGAATGCCGATCACAATCTACACCAATCTGTGAATAAAAAAAGACGTTCACACTTACCATGAACTGCCTGCTTCCTCCAGTCCGGTCTCCCGGCCGTTGCCTTGGTGACGCGTCCCTCTCTTGTCATCCGGCCCCACCTCCCAGGATGACGCGGCAGGCCATGAGACCGCTGCAGCCTGTGATTGGCTGCAGCCTGTGCTTGGCCTGTGATTGGCTGCAGCTGTCACTTGGCCTGAATTGTCATCCCGGGAGGTCGGACTGGAGGAAGAAGCCGGGAGTTATCGGTAAGTCAGAACTTCTTTTTTTTTTTACACGTATATGTATATTGTGATCGAAAGTCACTGTCCATGGTGCTGAAACAGTTTAAGTCTTTCAGCACCGTGGGCAGTGACTGTCTCCTGACGTCGCGTGCCCGAACATTTTTTGCCGGGTTCGGTTAAAACGAGTTCGGCCGAACCCGGTGAAGTTCGGTGCGCTCTTCTCTAATTTGACACTCCGTTTGGATGTTTGTAACCAGAAAAGCACGTGGTGCTTTTCTGTTTACATTCATCCTTTTGACAGCTCTTGCGTGATTTTCGCGCATGCAACGCAGGACCGTCAGTGTGGCATGCGTTGTTTTCACGCACCCATTGAAGTCAATGGGTGCGTGTTGCGTGAAAAACGCAAGAATATAGAACATGTCGTGAGTTTTACGCAACGCACTCACGCTGCGCAAAATTCACGCATCGTCTAAACAGCCCCATAGACTATTATAGGTGCGTACGACACGCGTGAAAAGCACGCGCGTCGCACGCGCGTATAATACGCTCGTGTAAATGAGGCCTTATACTCCAGAGCTGCAATCACTCTTCTGCTGGTGGAGTCACTGTGTACATACATTACATTACTTATTCTGTACTGATCCTGAGTTACATCCTGTATTATACTCCAGAGCTGCACTCACTATTCTGCTGGTGGAGTCACTGTGCACATACATTACATTACCTTATCTTGTACTGATCCTGAGTTACATCCTGTATTATACTCCAGAGCTGCACTCACTATTCTGCTGGTGGAGTCGCTGTGTACATACATTACTTATCCTGTACTGATCCGGAGTTACATCCTGTATTATACTCCAGAGCTGCACTCACTATTCTGCTGGTGGAGTCACTGTGTACATACATGACATTACTTATCCTGTACTGATCCTGAGTAATATCCTGTATTATACTCCAGAGCTGCACTCACTATTCTGCTGGTGGAGTCACTGTGCACATACATTACATTACTTATTCTGTACTGATCCTGAGTTACATCCTGTATTATACTCCAGAGCTGCAGTCACTATTCTGCTGGTGGAGTCACTGTGTACATACATTATATTACTTATCCTGTACTGATCTAGAGTAGCAGCCTGTATTATACTCCAGAGCTGCAATCACTCTTCTGCTGGTGGAGTCACTGTGTACATACATTACATTACTTATCTTGTACTGATCTTGAGTAGCAAGCAGCCTGTTATACTTCAGAGCTATATTTACAATTCTGCTAGTTACTATTAGAAAAAGTCAACAAGCTTGTGGTTACAGATCTATACAGTACAGATTCATAATATGGCCATGATTCCTTAAACATGGGGAAGGGGAAGCTTTTATTACTACTATTAGATGTTTCCTGCTGTGACTACTGGGAAAATAGAGATATATGCCTGCTAGGAAATTTTAAGGGCACTGTTGTGACTACTGGGGGATGGCTGCAACATTTCTCTGCTGCACTATTACCACCCAGCTTGAATGTAGCATAAAATTTTTATTTTCAGAGCAATTCCCCCTTCACTTCCCCAGTAGTCACAGCAGTCCCCTCTAGTCACAGCAGTCCCCTCTACTTCCCTATCAGGGAGATAACCCTCCTTACCCATTACCCAGTAGCCACAGCTGGCTTCACCCAGATCGCTAGTAGTTACAGAACCTCCTCCTGTTCCCAATTTCCCAGTAGTCACATACTTTCTTATTTTTGTGGGACTATCCTGAAAACAGGGCCATAAAGTTTAGGCAAATTTGCCTTAAAAGGTAAATTTCGAGCAGGTTTGGGTGGCATTCCCAGCTGAAACGGGGGTAGCTGCTATTCACGATTCTAATGGTCATTCCATCTTAGTAACCACATTAAGGCTGCGCCCCCCCCTGTAGTGACTGATATAGTATCTCTATATATCAGATTAACCCCTTAATGACCAGACTCATTTTATTTGTGCCATAAACCTGGGCCCTATGGAATGTGATCGTCTCTCATCACCTTGAAAACCTTTTTACTTTCTGAACGGCATGAAAAGATTTGTTATAAAGGCCTGAAGCGATCCATTTCCTTTATAGGAGGAGTGCGGAGAAGACGTAGGAGGCTGCATCATAGCACGTGCCTTTATACTGATATATATTCAGAATTATGAAGTGCAGAACTGAGATTTCCCAGAACATAAAACCCCAGTTTAATTTATTACAAAGATGAGATTCAATTATGAGTTCATCAGCGTTTCCTAGAATGAAATGGTCTTTAAAACGTGGGGAACATTGAATTATGCAGCACATTATAATGCACGGGCGGCCGCCGTCTAATATGGGGCGCACGGACCCACCCCCGGAAATTGTAAACCAACATCCACTAAATTCACTAGAGGATGGTCACAAATGGAAGTCACTTCTAGGTGGTGTCCTCTGTGCTCTCCACTATAGTGGGAGCCCCGACTACAATGTGCTATTTATAATACTGGTCTTCATATGTGGCAGAAGGGCTCCCCCCCCCCCCAGACACCAGGGTCAGGGTGTGACTGCTACCTCTTCACCCCTAAAGCTAAACCCGTGAGTCCATAGGAACATATATATCTGGGTGGTCTAGCCCAGCAGTCTGTAGGGGTGGGTGGTTGTAGAATAATCGACACGACGCCACTTCTTTTTATAGTTGACTTCAATGACAACGATACAACAGTACTTCACTTTAGGTTGGGAGCAAGTGAACAAAACTGAGTTTTGGGACGCCGATCCCGCTGGAGTCCCCCTGAGAGAGGATGTGCCTGACCCACGTTATTGATTCTCGGCTGGCTACGCGCCTCCGGCAGTCACGGCGGGAGTTACCCGCTATTGCGCAGAATACTATAGGTCAGGAGCGGTGACTCCCGTCCTCACAGCTGCGCCGTGGGTTTCAGCAGAACTAACCGGACCTTCTGGCACCTCCGTGGGTCCTTGCAGTGCTAACCGCCACTTTTGACAGTATTTCCTCTCCCGCCCTCAGCCGGCGGTCTAAATGGTTCGGACCCGCCTAGGAACACAGCCAAAGTTCAGGGGTGCAGGAGTGAAAAGATGTACAGTCTCAATTCACCAATAGTAGAAGTTCATTGTCACTCCACCCCTTATGATCTACTTGATCCCAGTTTTCCGGGATGATTCACTTTCACAACTTTATACAGGATCCTCATTTCATCTCCTCCTCGCTTTACCACAGGGACACGGGTGTGAGCAGCAATAATAGCTCTGGAACGTCCCAATGCACTTCTATCCTTCTAGGAGATTAATACCAATCCCCCTCCGGCTCTGCTATCAGTCAGCAGTTCACCATGTGAGCTCATGAGGAAGGGCGCACGTATCTCCTGCTGTGGTTTCCTTTACTGAAGGCCTCCTCATCCAGTCAGGCTTCTCTCTCACTGCCATCCTCTGCACTCCTTCCAATGGCGGCTCTCTTCTCTCCTCAGCGTTCCCGCTCTCCTCCTTCTACTCACAGGGTAACCTCCTTGTTCCCCCACATTCCCTCTCTTGTAGGGAGGACCTCCATCCTGCAGCTTCTTGCCAGGCTCAGGCACTGGGAGGCTGCAGATGTTGCGTTTATTGCGGCAGAATCACAGCGATTCCACCGCAAAAAAACGTGATTATACTTAGCCAGAAGTCTGTGTTTCTTCCTCCAGGCCGGTTCATCCCATGTGACCGTCCGCCGCTGCAGCCAATCACAGGCTGTGAACCCAGGAGGCCGGCCCGCTAGCAGGCCAGCGAAATTTTCAGCAGTTTTCCGCAGCGGACAGTTTGGTGCCGTTTTTCGCCTGGAATTCCCTGCGGCCACCAGGGCGGATTCCAGATACCGCGGCGCGGTACCAAATGATCCGCCTCCCGGTATTGGTCTGCGGCCTGGTGGTTGGTGATCACTGGTCTAGCCCATAAAATAATGTAGTAAAATAAAATATTGCAAATTAAATAAAACATCTGATTGGCTGTTATGGGTTAAAGGGTAACTCTAGGGTCTCCTTAATGGAGCTCGTTCTTCTCAGTCTCTATGGGGCAGTTACCTGATCTTCTCCTTGCTCTCACTACTTTAGTTTTTTGTAGTTTACAATCATTTTGTCCTTCTAATAGAAACCCTCACTGCAAGCACTGACCTCCTGCTGAGCTTTATACACAGCAGTCAATGTGAACAAGCAGAGCTGCAGTATAAAGTAGTGGGGTAAGAGTAGCAGCCGGAGCCTCTGATGGCTTTCAGACTACCTCAGATTCCTGTAAACATGTATCTGCCCTAATAGAAAAGAGATACCGAGAGGTTCTAATATATTTTGCGTTTCAATTCCGCAACATTTTCAAGGTCTCTGCTTGCTGTCAGTGAATATAAATATTTATTTTTACATCAAGAGGCTGACCTAGTAATGCTCACACAGCAGTGGGCTTGTTACAAAGTATCTATGAAATTAAGCAATATCAGCCCAGAGTGTTGGACAGGAGAGAGACGTGCGCCGCTGCTGTTTTTATCTCATAGTGATACATTGTAACAAACCATAACGAAACAGAGTATTCCAAAGCATTATTGTCTGTCAGTGCATGGCCTAATATGCAGACACCTATGGCAGGCGACCTAGGTGTCTTTGATAGGCCCCGGGTTGCCATGGCAACTAATCGGCGCCCGGCAATAGCATCGCAGGGTGACAATGGGCAGACAGAAGGAGCCCCTCCCTCTTTCCCGCTCCTTGGATGCTGCGGCCGCTGTCAATCATTGCCAGGCTCTTGCTGTTGATCACACAATCACAGCTCCTGTGCCCACATGTACGCCATGGAGCCTTAAAGGACAAAGAGCTGTGCAGTTAATAAATTTGCCACAAATCACTCTGACTATCTCTTTTACTACGCTAGTCTATGGGGTCGTGCAGACTGTCCGTGATTTTCACGCAGCGTGTGTCCGCTGCGTAAAACTCACGACAGGTCCTATATTTGTGCGTTTCTCGCGCATCACGCACCCCTTGAAGTCAATGCGTGCGTGAAAATCATGCGCAGCACATGGAAGCACTTCCGTGTGACGCGCGTGATTCGCGTAAGAGCAGTAAAAAGTATGAATGAAAACAGAAAAGCCCCACGTGCAAACATACATACAGAGTGTCATAATGATGGCGGCTGCGCGAAAATCACGCAGCCACGCATCATACGCTGCTGACACACGGAGCTGTTAAGTGCCTTTTGCGCGCGCAAAACGCACACACGCTCGTGTAAATCCAGCCTAAGGCCTCATTTACACGAGCGTGTGCGTTTTGCGCACGCAAAAAATGCGGCGTTTTGCGTGCGCAAAAGGCACTTAACAGCTGCGTGTGTCATCAGCGTATGATGCGCGGCTGCGAGATTTTCGCGCAGCCGCCATCACTATGACACTCCGTTTGGATGTTTGTAAACAGAAAAGCACGTGGTGCTTTTCTGTTTACATTCAGAGTTTGATAGCTGTTGCGCGAATCATGCAGTTCGCGCGGAAGTGCTTCCGTGCGGCATGCGTGGTTTTCACGCACACATTGACTTCAATGGGTGCGTGATGCGCGAACAGCGCACAAATATAGGACATGTCGTGAGGTTTTTTTTCAGCGGACTCAAGCTGCGCAAAACTCACGAACTGTCTGCACGCCCCCAAAGACTTACATAGGTCCGTACGACACGCGTGAAAAGCACGCGCGTCGCACGGACGTATATCACGCTCGTGTTAACGAGGCCTAATACTGGGATCACTCTCCCTGTACAGCCTTCCATTCACCCCAGGCGTGTGATACAGGAACTTTTCATTATGTTATCACCCCCACCTTACAAATTATAGAGGATAATGCTGTGCATCACTCCGTCCGTCGCAGGTGCAGGGCAAGGTAAGTACAATATTTTTTGGGGGGGGACCTTTTGGCAATATACTCGGGATTGCTGTGTAGCACTATATACACGGGGGGGTTGCTGTGTAGCACTATATGCAAGGGTGGATCTGTGTGGTATTATATACAAGGGGAGGGCTGTGTCACACTGGATACAAGGGGGGCTGTGAGGCACTATATACAAGGGAAGCTGTGTGGCACTATATACAAGGGGGGGCTGTGTGGCACTATATACAAGGGGGGCTGTGTGGCACTATCCACGGGGGCTGTGTGGCACTATAATCAAGGGGGGCTGTGTGGCACTATATACAAGGGGGGTTGTGTGGCACTATATACAAGGGAGGACTGTGTGGCACTATATACAAGGGAGGGCTGTGTGGCACTATATACGAGGGAGGGCTGTGTGGCACTATATACGAGGGAGGGCTGTGTGGCACTATATACAAGGGGGACTGTGTGGCACTATTTAGAAGAGGGGGGCTGTGTGGCAGTATATACAAGGAAGGGCTGTGTGGCACTATTTACAAGAGGGAGGCTGTGTGGCCTTATATAGAAGAGCGGGCTGTGTGGCACTATATACAACGGAGGGGCTGTGTGGCACTATTTACAAGAGGGGGAACTGTGTGGCAGTATATTCAAGGGGTGGCAGTATATACAAGGGGGGCCGTGTGACACTATTTACAAGAGGGGGAGGGCTGTGAGGCGCTATCTACAGGGGGATGTGTGTAGTGCGTTCTACAGGGGACTGTGTGGAGCTATCTAATGGGGGTCTGTGTGCGTCGCTACCTACAGGGGGGTTGTGTGGCACTATCTACAGGGTCTGTGGCACTATCTACAAGGTCTGTGTGCGTCGCTATCTACAGGCGGTCTGTGTGGCGCTATCTACAGGGGCTGTGTGTGACACTTTCTATAGGGGGTCTGTGTGGCGCTGTCTATAGGGGCAGTGGTGTAATGAAGGATTTTTTCATTGATGCCTATAATTGGTGTTTATAACTGTCGTCTATTTTATTGCTGGACTTGTGATATTATAGTATTTAAAAAAGTAATTAAAACTAATTTAAAATCAGTTTTCTTCTTCTCTTATTTAGTCGCTATATTAGCGTTTACTGGGGGTGTTACTTTTGGTCATCAGATCGCCCACCATTGATGGAGATTTGTCCTGCTCCCTAACTGCCCCGCTCAGGAGCTGCCAAGACTTAGAGGGAACATTGCATACAGGGGTTTTTTTCTATTAAAGGGGCAGAAGATGGGCAGTTACATATCTCATCGCCCGCTGTGCTTAATCAGGCCATTTGTCGCTTCTGGATTGTGGATATTTTTGGTCTCTTCCGTTTTAATGGTTTTGTGAAGATAAGTGACATGTATGAACTCTGCACACCGTGAGCTTTTATCTTTAGGAGGTGCTGTACGTCTCAGGCTTTGCTTTCGTCAAACATTTAGCTACAAACATTGATTTTTAGGCATTTTTTTACAAAATACTTCACTTTGATGCAAAATTGCATGAAGGTGCCCATGAGTATGTAGTGTTGGGTGGTATTTTTAGTGCAAGCTGTCAACTTTCAGAAAATATCCTGGCAGCGAAAGGGTAAAACTGATTCACGGTGTTATGCCTGGAAGGGGGCGGAGCCTGCCTCGAAGAATGCTGAAGACAGAATCCCTGTGTCAGTCCCCACCCCCTTTATGAGGCATAACGTAAATTTTAACCATACTTGGCAACTTTTTAAAATATTCTTGTGAGAGATTTTTTTTAAAGCCACGCCCATTTAACTGGCCCTGCCCGTATGTACAGGCCACACCCCTTTACAATTCCCTTCCTTACCCCTTTAAACCCTGTTAAGACCCCCTTACAAATCCTGGTTTGATCCTTGCACAAATCCTATTCAGACCCCCCCCCCCCCCACAAACCCTGTTCAAACCCCCGACTGCCCCCACAAACCGTGTTCAGACTCCAGACGCCACACAAATCTCTCATCTGGGCTCTGACTGATCAAACAGAAATACCTGTGCCGCCATGGGCCAGAGCAGTGGCGTAACTACCGCTATAGCAGCCGTAGCGGTTGCTACGGGGCCTGCGGCATGAGGGGGCCTGTGTCGCCCGCCGGCACAGGCCCCCACCATGGCCGGATGCTCCGCTAGCTGCCGCTATGGCTGCTACAGCGCGACGCCACTGAACACTACTGCAGAGCAGGGAGGTATCTCCCCGCTCTGCCATTAAAGGGGTTGTTCCTACATAAGACATGTAACCCCTGTCCACAGGACATCCACAGGATAGGGGATACATGTGTGATCGCTGGCAGCGATAAGGAGAACAGGGGACCGAAAGTCCCCTGAAGTTCTCCATGAGAAACCTCGGACTTCCGGGGTCTGTGTCGACAGCTCTGTAGAAATGAATGGAGCGCCGGTCGCGCTTGTGCGCATGCGTGACCAGCGCTCCTTTCATTTTTATTGAGCTGCGCAGACGCCGGAAGTCACAGGTTAGTCATGGAGAACTTCAGGGGACTTTCAGTCCCCCGTTCTCCCTATCGCTGCCAGAGATCACACATGTATCCCCTATCCTGTGGATATCCTGTGGATAGGGGATACATGTCTTTTAGTAGGACACACTATAGGTCGAATTTTTTGGGGGGTTGGGGCTGTACGGCGTTACCTACAGGGGGGGCTGTATAGCGTTACCTACAGGGGGGGCTGTATGGCGTTAGCTACAGGGGGCTGTATGGCGCTATCTACAGGGGGGCTGTATGGCGTTCTCTACAGGGGGGGCTGTATGGCGTTACCTACAGGGGGCTGTATAGTGTTACCTACAGAGGGGGCTGTATGGCGTTCTCTACAGGGGGGGGTCTGTATGGCGTTATCTACAGGGGGGGCTGTAAAAAAGGCACTATCTACAAGGGGGGGTTTTGTGACACCCAGGGGAGGGGGGGCCCCAGTCAAAAGTTTGCTATGGGGCCGAGTCTTTCTTAGTTACGCCCCTGGGCTAGAGAAAATACTCCCAACGACTAAAATATATGGACCAGGGTGGTGCCGCTCAAAGGGCATGCGTCCTGATGCTGCCGCTAAATCTGATGACGCAGCATACGCACCAGGGCAGAAGCGGGAGATTTCACCAGTACGCGGAAAACTTGCCATCTGTTACGTTTCGGGAGAATTACCCAACATGATTTTAACATCAATTTTACCCTGAGTGTTCCTTTAAATGGGACGTACCAGTTTGTTACCCATCATGTATTGAGGTATTTGCCTTTGTAATCCATTATTCTACCAAGAGAGAAGAAAGTTCTGCCTGAGCTGCATTTTCCATGTCAAGAAATCCTCCCCGGGTTCTCTGGCATGAAATGAGGTCAGAGGATTTTGAGAGGAGAGAAATGCTTCGTATTCCCCATGTGCTGCTCAAACACATAGGAAAAGAAGAAACGCTGATCTACAACCTGCCACGTTTAGTCCCAACCACTGAACAGGACCGGGTATCTTAATTAACTCTCATAATCGTATACGCTGTTTGCTCCGCTGATAACGCTATTCCTTGGATTGTGGAAATCGCACAGAAGGCGACTAAATAGAGTCTTACACTGAGCGGTGCAGCTTAAGGAGCCAATGAATGAAACAGATACTAATCTCAGAGAGGAAAAGAAAAGCTTTATCTGTCCCCAGACAGAGAGCCGAGCCAAGAAACCCATAGATCTTATATATAAGGTTCCGACTTCTCAGGAGGTTATGAACTGTACTTATGCCATGAAACACAACATTCACTGCCGAAAATTCATACATAAATTAATAGTTACCGTGTACAATGTCTTAAAGGGCATGTCTACATATAAATGTCAGCAGAATAGTGAGTGCAGCTCTGGAGTATAATACAGGATGTAACTCAGGATCAGTACAGGATAAGTAATGTAATGTATGTACACAGTGACTCCACCAGCAGAATAGTGAGTGCAGCTCTGAAGTATAATACAGGATATAACTCAGGATCAGTACAGGATAAGTAATGTAATGTATGTACACAGTGACTCCACCAGCAGAATAGTGAGTGCAGCTCTGAAGTATAATACAGGATGTAACTCAGGATCAGTACAGGATAAGTAATGTAATGTATGTACACAGTGACTCCACCAGCAGAATAGTGAGTGCAGTTCTGGAGTATAAGGGCGGGTTCACACGTGGCGGAATTTCACTTAAATTCCGCTGCGGACACTCCGCAGCGTTAATCCGCAGCGGTGCCGTTTGTCTATTGACTTACACTTTAATTTAGCAGTGTTCGTTTAGACGAGGCGTAAAATTCCGCTGCGGAGCATAGGCTGCGGAGCGGAATTTGGTGTCCGCAGCATGCTCTGTCTGTTGCGGAGCAGTGGCGGACTCATGGCGGAATTTCTCCATTGACTTCAATGGAGAGTCAAAATTCCGCAATGAAGTCCGCAGATATTATGTGTGCTGCGGAGCGTATTGGTTTTACTACCATGACATTTCTTCATTCTGGCTGGACCTATGTATTTCTAGGTCTACAGCCAGACTGAGGAAGTCAATGGGGCTCCCGTAATGACGGGAGCGTTGCTAGGAGACGTCTGTAAATAGTCACTGTCCAGGGTGCTGAAAGAGTTAAGCGATCGGCAGTAACTGTTTCTGCACCCGGGACAGTGACTACCGATCTCAATATACAGCAACCTGTAAAAAAACATATAAGTTCATACTTACCGAGAACTCCCTGCGTCTGTCTCCAGTCCAGCCTCCCAGGATGACGTTTCAGTCTAAGTGACGGCTGCAGCCAATCACAGGCCAAGCACAGGCTGCAGCGGTCACATGGACTGGCGCGTCATCCAGGGAGGTCGGGCTGGATGCCGAAAGAGGGACGCGTCACCAAGACAACGGCCGGTAAGTATGAAAATCGTTTACTTTCACTAGGGAAAGTGCTGTCCCTTCTCTCTATCCTGCACTGATAGAGAGAAGGGAAGCACTTTTCCCGCAGTCCGCAGCAGCTAGTCCGCATCAATGTACTGCACATTTTGTGCAGATCCGCAGCAGAATCTGCAACGCAGATTCTGTGCGGCATTGATGCGGACAGTTGCGGAGGAAATCCGCCACGTGTGGTCATGCCCTAATACAGGATGTAACTCAGGATCAGTACAGGATAAGTAATGTAATGTATGTACACAGTGACTCCACCAGCAGAATAGTGAGTGCAGCTCTGGAGTATAATACAGGATGTAACTCAGGATCAGTACAGGATAAGTAATGTAATGTATGTACACAGTGACTCCACCAGCAGAATAGTGAGTGCAGCACTGGAGTATAATACAGGATGTAACTCAGGATCAGTACAGGATAAGTAATGTAATGTATGTACACAGTGACTCCACCAGCAGAATAGTGAGTGCAGCTCTGGGGTATAATACAGGATGTAACTCAGGATCAGTACAGGATAAGTAATGTAATGTATGTACACAGTGACTCCACCAGCAGAATAGTGAGTGCAGTTCTGGAGTATAATACAGGATGTAACTCAGGATCAGTACAGGATAAGTAATGTAATGTACACAGTGACTGCACCAGCAGAATAGTGAGTGCAGCTCTGGAGTATAATACAGGATGTAACTCAGGATCAGTACAGGATAAGTAATGTAATGTATGTACACAGTGACTCCACCAGCAGAATAGTGAGTGCAGCTCTGGAGTATAATACAGGATGTAACTCAGGATCGGTACAGGATAAGTAATGTAATGTATGTACACAGTGACTCCACCAGCAGAATAGTGGGTGCAGCTCTGGAGTATAATACAGGATGTAACTCAGGATCGGTACAGGATAAGTAATATAATGTATGTACACAGTGACTCCACCAGCAGAATAGTGAGTGCAGCTCTGGAGTATAATACAGGATGTAACTCAGGATCAGTAGAGGATAAGTAATGTAATGTATGTACACAGTGACTCCACCAGCAGAATAGTGAGTGCAGCTCTGGAGTATAATACAGGATATAACTCGGGATCAGTACAGGATAAGTAATGTAATGTTTGTACACAGTGACCCCCACCAGCAGAATAGTGAGTACAGCTCTGGTGTATAAGTAATGCAATGTACAGTAATGTAACTTAACTTTGTATGTAGATTTATCCCATATGTAAACTGTAAAGTGGTGTGTGAAGGCGGATTTACACAGGAAGTGGATACATTAAGAGTGTATATAATTTATGCACAGATACCATAGAATGTAATTGGATTCTTATTCAGCATTATTTATTACGAGCAACATTGCATGATTTTATATGGTATTTTGGCCAGTAGGTGACGTTTTTAGTAGTAGTCAGGGGCAAGAGACTGTCTGGGAATTTACAGATGACTGGTAACCCTGGTGAACAGTAGATTTAGTAGTAGTTTTCAGTAGTGTGTTTCTTTTATAAAATGAATGTAATATTCTTATACTAACCAACATTTAAAATCAGAATTACAGGACAGTTTAAGCCTTGCCCCATTCTGCTCAGGAACACCCTCAAAAACCACCAGAGATGACCCATTCAATGCAAATTAGCATAGATTCCGCCTCTTTTTTAGTCCGCTTCGTGGGACAGTCCTGTAAAAATCGGGACTGTTGGTAATTCTGGATTCTTTAAATAATTAGGACTAGACTATTGCAATGCTGGGGGGGTTGTTCTTCATAATCAGTGGTGTTGTGCATATATCGGGTGTTTATATTGAGTTGTGATATTTTATATTCCTTTCAGGATGAGAAGGGTTTATGGTTTTAAGTGCTTAATATTTTGGATTTAAAGAAACATGTAAATTCCTCTCGAGAATTTTACTTGCAGCTCATGATAAAGTCACTGGAAATTGGTTGCCCCAAGAGCAGAATGTTACCTTTCACTTAGCGCCTGTAATAAGCTTTCCCTGAGGATCTCCGCAGCCTAATCTATTTGCAAAATGTTTAACCTCAGCATAGCGAGTGTCTAATCAGTCGGCGATGGATATGTAATATAAAATTGCAGCATTCATACAATATTGAAACTGCAAAACCTAAACATAAGAGAAAAACATACACCGTTCAGCCATAACATTAAATCCACCTGCCTAATTTTGTGTAGTTCCTTCTCATGCCACCAAAAACAGATCAGAGCCATCGAGGCCTGGACTACACAAGACCTCTTATGGTTCCAAGACGTTAGCAGCAGATCCTTTATGTCCTGTAACTTGTTGTAAGTGACAAAGGAACAGCCGCATAAATGCAAGGACTCAAGGCGGAACCGGGCAACAAGTGTTGAGTTTCCCTGCAGTGCCACCGCAGGAGAAGAGAAGAATTGCATGGTGGAGATTAAAATCAATGGGTTGTACATATAATACACATAAGTGGCAAGTCCTCCAGAGTAGGAGAGTCTCTTTGTAGCCGCTCTCCACTTAAAGAGCCCTGAAAAGGGGACCCCTCTATTAACAGAAACCCTTAAAGAGGTTGTCCCAAGATTAAAAGTTATCTCCTAACCACAGGATATGTGATCACATGCTAATCGGTGGGGGTCCGACTGTTGGAACCTCCACCGATCACGGGAATGGGGGTCCCGTTCCTCCGAATGAATGGAGTGCCAGTTTGCGCATGCGCCCTGCTGCTCATTCATTCTCTATAGCACTACCGGAGATAGCAGAGCCCCGTACTCGGCTATCTCCAGCAGACCCAGAGAAAGTGAATGGAGCGGCAGTGCGCATGCGCGACCTACAACTGCATTCATTCCGAGGAACGAGACCCCCGTTCTCGTGATTAGTGGAGATCCCAGCGGTCAGACCCCCACCGATTACCATGTTATCACTTATTCTCTGGTTAGGAGATAACTTTTAATCTTGGGACAACCCCTTTAATGAAGTACTTGAGAATGGGTTTTTTCTTAATGAGGCAAACCCTTTAAAGGAATACTGCACGCAAAATTGATACACTGTGTTATGCCTAATGCAGGGCCTGAAGGGGCGGAGCCTGACACAGGCATTAAAGGAACATCACAGTCATGCTCCACCCCCTGTTGATGTAAAAAACAGAAGTCCTGGTGCTCTGTAAAATATATTATTTATCATAGCTAAGGTAATGGATATTATATCCTTATTATCTCTCAACAATCTTCTCTGAAGGTGGAGTTTCCCTTTAACTATACAATCAATTTTCCATTTAAAGCTCCTTTTATTCTTAGTTAACTGCCAATTAGTTAAATTAATCTTCCGATATTTGGATTTGTCTGAAATATTTTTCTTTTGCTCTTCTGGCAGCAGTCTCCAGATAACTCATTATTTTGCTAAGCGTGTTCATTACACTTGATATATTACAATCTCCCAGCATTACATAGCATCATGTATTCAGGCAAATTGTAATAGATTAATGGAAGTCGAGGCTTGGCCAAGATATTACTTGTACAGTAAATTGGAAGAAGGATTTAATAGCCTGTGATAAGATTTAGTATGATAGTTTTACAACTGTGAAACGCGTTGGTGCATCGCATTTGTTGTCTGCCAGTATGGAAATTCCACAACTCTGTATTGTCATCCGTGGCGAATTTTCGGTAAACGTGTTTTTGGTAGGAGTTTGAAATTAAAGGAGGTAAAAAGGGGGTTGGTGGGTCACTTGTTCCATTAAGTCTTAGTGGGACCATTATGACCCTGATGGTTTACGACAATTGGCACGTTCCTGTGGTTTACATTTACAGCCTGTGCTTAATTAGCTATAGTTTTTGTTAATTATTTTTCGGACTATAAGACGCAATTTTTAGCAATAATAAATCTTGCTAAAAAGTCCCTGCATTTATAGTCGGCAGCCGGGCCCCCTGACCTCTTCCTTACTTAACCCCTTCCCAACCCATGACGTGCCGGCAGCGATGCCACGGTGAATAGCGACCGCGGCATTTATAGGGGTTTTTCCATGAAGGACATTTATGACATATCCGCAGGGACCCGCACCTATCTCTGGGACAGGGCCCCCTAAACCCCGTTCTAGCTGTTTGTGCTCTCCCGGCCACTTGATTACATGTCGAGTTACATGTAACTCGCTGGGCTACCCTGTTTCCGTAAGTCCCATAGGACTGACTAGTAGTTACGGCAACAGTGTAGCTCGCTTCTGTAACTGCCATTCACTACTAACGGAGTTACGGAAACAGCATAGCTCAGCGAGTTACACTGTTTCAGTAACTCATCCATGTATTGCAGTGTATTGTACCAGCAATCTAACGATCGCTGGCTCAAGTCCCCTGGGGGAACTAATAAAATGTGTAAAAAAAAAAATTCGATACATTTTTAGGAGTGTAAAAAAATATATATAACAAATTCTTAAAAGTTTAAAAAAAACACCCTTTTCCCATTTTTCCCCATGCACAATGTAAAAAATAAAATGAAAAAATTGGTATCGCTGCGTCCGTAAAAGTCTGATCTAATACAATATACCATTATTTAATTCGCACAGTAAATGGCGTGAAAAAAAATAATTACAGATTCATTGTTTTTTGCTCACCTTAACGCTAAAAAAATCACAAAAGTGATCAAAAACTCGTATGTACCAAAAAAAAATTCCCTATTTTCTGCTGTCTAAAACCTGGTTGCGTCTTATAGTCCGAAAAATACGGTACTTTTTGTTGTTTTTTTTATCTATTTTTATTTTGTACTGTAAAAAAAATTGCCTATATAAATAGGCCGACACGGCAGAACTGATAATAATATCTTACAAGGGCATACATTAGCCCTTTCCAAAAAACCAACCAAAATACCCCAGGAGGAGGAAAGAATAGAATTTATAAAAAAAATAATTACATTTTATAACGCAACAATTTGCCTTTCCCCCCGATCCAAGGATAGTTTATGAGAGAATCTATTAGTTTTAGAAATTGACCTATTCTCGTGTCTTTTCCGCTCCTTCAAAACCGGTGGACGGTCTAGACACCAATGATATAGTATTAATAGCCGAGCTAAGAACAATAATTGCAACATCAGTTTACGATACCTTAACGGAAATCCTCTACTAAGTCGATCCGAATCCCCTAAAACTGACAGCACTGGATTGTCCGGAATCACCCAAAGACTTTTCCGCTCCATAGTAGTACTTCCTTCCAGCATCTAAGCAATTTTGAACGTTTCCATAACAGGTGAATAAGACCGGCAATGGGTATCAGAAGAGTAAAGGTCCTCTTACCTGGCCTGACGTGGGCCGTGTAAACGAGCGCCGATCAACGAGACAGCTCGTTGATCGGCTCTCGTTTGCTCCTGTCACAAGGAGCTCGTTACTCCGGGAAGGAGCGTTCTATGAACGATCGTTTGGCCGATAATTGGCCGGTGTAAAAGAGTCTTTAAGACTTGTTCAAAAACTCTGAAGTGTAATGTAGTGCCTGATTAATCATAAACTGTGATACAAGATGAGCAGGATTTAGTGTAATGTGCATAGTGCCCCCCTAACTATTCTCCCAATTTACCTCCACATTCTCCCATTATTCCCTAGCCCATCTATTCTTGCTCTTGTGAATATGTTCCTGACAAAAAGCATTCAACATTATTTTATATAAGGCAGATTTGAAACTTTCTCTTCTAGTCCGTTTACTCAATACATTATTTCTCAAAAATTAAAAATAAAAAATAATAATTTAAACAAGTTATAAATTTCTGCATAGTACAGATAACCATATGCTGGAAGAGAAACGTCCCTTTGCAGCACTTCAAAAGATTTGAGGTTCCCATTTACAGACATGTGTTTGATTTTAATAATATTAACCCCTTACCAACATTTACATCATAGTCGGTAGAGGGCTGAGCCCACTTTATACACCACAAGTGACAACTGTGTATTACGGCTGACATCCATTTCCAATGGCCGGGATCGGGCACAACGTAAAACTTTAAAAAGTCACAAATATTTGCGCAAAACGGGCGTATAACTAAATTTGCATGTTTTCCTGCCGAAATACTGACATTCATTGTTTAAAAATTTCCTCACATTTTGTCTAACCATTCATTAATGCCCATGTCTTTAGTCAATGCCTTTTCCAGCTTAATGATTTCCTAAAACTTCTGAGGTCTTCTAAAAGTTGTTTGCCTCGATGCATGTCTCACGCTAACCAATCTGTTTTTAGAAGCACAGATTTGTCAGTAACCAGGCTTTATGTGCCTTTATTGACTGGACAAAGCACCCGTGAAACCCACACTTTCGATCTCATCTCAATAATTAAAACACCTTTTGCTAATTAGCTATTGGAGAAGTCACAAAGGTTTACTTACTTATTTCTGTCTAGGGCCACGTGGCAAATCAAACATTGCAGGGGTTCTTCTACTCCCCCCCCCCTCCCCCCCATTCCTTCGCTTCATTTGTAGAGGAGTTTTAGCCAGCCAATAAATGTCTTACTAAAGCCAAAACAAGTCAAACCCTCCCAATGAAACCACACTCCACAGAGTCGAAGGCCTATGCCGCATCGAATGACAACGGTCCCCCACACTGTGTCAGCCCAAGTCCCTCTGAACATTAGAGAATACTCTCCTTAGCTTCATTGAGATAGACTTTCTTGGAATAAAGCGTGACTGATCTGGATGCAACACAGAAGAGACAACCAAACTGAGTCGGGCCGCCAGCACTTTAGCTAGCAGGGATATGGAAGGTGAGGGGTTAGGCAAGTAGGGGTCCTTATCTTTTTTTAAAAATTACTATAATTATTGGCTCCTTCATAGAGGTAGAAAGTTTACCACTATGTTTAAAAATCTGTAATAATTCAGGGAGCAATATACTCTGATATATAGCCATAGAGTTAAATAATAAAAATCAGACTACCTTCAGCCACCACAAGGGGGAGCTTAGGAGTATAATACTGCATACTGTATTATTATTGAATTCTAAATATGTACAATATGCAGTCAGCTCTTAAGCTCCCTCTAGTGGTGGCTGCAGGCAGATGGAATTTTATTATTTGATGCTATAGCTATGCAGGTGATTTGGAGCTCTGTATCAGGAAAACACATTGAAAAATGGTATTTAATGATGGACATTCACTTTAGGCTATTAGTTTAAAAGATGAGAAGGATTGCTACACGTCTATGACATTTTTGGGATCCTGTCTTAAAATCTCTCGTGGTAAATTCTTGCAATTTTAACTTAATATTGACATTTGTCTTATTATGTTTTTGTTTTGTGCCACGATATTGATATAATTAAACATTTGTTATCCTCTTTGGGGTGTTTTGAGGTGGGTCCTGTGCAGTAAAAGAAAAAAAAAATGATGTGTATGTATTTGTATGCGTAGGTTTTGTATTAGTCTTTAGTTTTCCGTTTCATTTGCAAAAATGCATGTAATGAATATTTGCTCTACAATAATCCTGTGTGAACGGGACCTAAGGATTTTCTTATGTTCTTACGACTTTAAGAGAAAGGGTAGAGCCCAAAGACTATGGAACGGCATGGGTGATTGATCCAGGGATTTACTCTGATTGTCATAGTTGGAGTGAGGATTTGTGTCCTCGTACATTTGGACAAGTTGGCCCTTATTGTGCCTTCTTCTGGATCAACAAAGTATGAAAATACTGATGCTCCTGTGCCTTTTTTCAACTGTACTATGCCTCTGTCAACTTTATCCTGGATCGCCATCTGGTGGCCGTACTGAAAAATACAACCTATGTTTTTGCATTCTAGATGTTTTTGGATTTACAGACCATCCTTCTAGCCAAAGAACTTGCTTGGAGCTGTAGCTCTGAAGAATTTGTAGAATGATATAAGACAATTTTTAGGTGGAAAAAGTTTATATATAATTAAAATGACTCCAGGCTGCACTGAAAGGATGAGAATATAATCAATTGAAAAGAAAATTCATTCAATCTTTTATTCATAGGCTACAAAATATGTATACACAGTTTATAGGGGTTTGGACAATCCCATTTTTTGTGTCCCCTGAGGATAAGCGATCATCTCTAATCTCTGAGGGAACATGGCAGCAAAGATTGCCATACACATTATCAAAGTCGGACGAATTTGGCTGATTTTGGCCATTTCTGATGACCATCATTTTCCAAATTAACACGAATGATAATTTCTTGATGGTTGATGGCAGACTCCTGTCTGCCGAAAATGTGATCAGCCAGGTTGGGAAAGGCCAATGCCCAAAACTGCAAGTGTATGGCATGATCGGCTGAATTTGGTTGATAATTTGCCACTTTGTGCTGGACCCAGGAAGTAAATTTTAGAAAAAACTGACTCCCTGATCATCCAGTTTACTCTGTTATTTTGCTGGTGGGATCGTTCATAGGAATGATCGATGCGATCGCATCCCGACCGATAAGCACTTAAAAGCAGTTTAAGTGTTCTATTTACCTACAGTGACACCACTGGAGAAATGAAGTATTACACCACTCATTAGAATCAGTGGGCTGTCTGTTTGATGCACGGACATGCCGGGTCCTCCAGCGATAGAGAGAGATGCTCTTTGTAGCCGCTCTCCGCTCTGATCCTATTAACTCAAATTCCCTAAGGGCATGACCAGATGTGGCGTATTTCTTCAGCCACTGTCCGCATCAATGCCGCACATAATGTGCGTTGCAGATTCTGTTGCAGCTTTGCCTAAAATGTGCAGTAAATTGATGCGGACTGGCCGCTGCGTATTTTGGTGAAGTACTTCCCTTCTCTCTATCAGTGCAGGATAGAGAGAAGGGACAGCACTTTCCCTAGTAAAAGTAAAATAATTTCATACTTACCCGGCCGTTGTCTTGGTGACGCGTCCCTCTTTCGGCATCCAGCCCGACCTCCCTGGATGACGCGGCAGTCCATGTGACCGCTGCAGCCTGTGATTGGCCTGTGATTGGCTGCAGCCTGTGATTGGCCTGTGATTGGCTGCAGCCGTCACATGGACTGAAACGTCATCCTGGGAGGTCGGGCTGGAGGAAGAAGCAGGGAGTTCTCGGTAAGTAGGAACTTCTATTTTTTTTGCAGGTTGCTGTATATTGTGATCGGTAGTCACTGTCCAGGGTGCAGAAACAGTTACTGCCGATCGCTTAACTCTTTCAGCACCCTGGACAGTGACTATTTACTGACGTCGCCTAGCAACGCTCCCGTAATTACGGGTGCACACACGTAGTCACCCGTAATTACGGGAGCCCCATTGACTAGCAGTAAAACTATGAATGTAAACAGAAAAGCACCACGTGCTTTTTGTTTACAAACATAGAAACAGAGTGTCATAATGATGGTGGCTGCGCGAAAATCACGCAGCCGCACATCATTTGGTACTGCCTCACGGAGCTGTTAAGTGCTTTTTGCGCACGCAAAACGCAGCATTTTTTGCGTGTGCAAAACGCACACGCTCGTGTGAATCCAGCCTAAAGGTTTCTATTGATGACAGCAAGCAGAGATCTTGTAAACTATGAGAAATTAATACAGATTTTTTTTGGGGAAAATTGTATAACTTTCCATTATACAAAGAATAACATTTATTTGCCGAAACCAGAATATTCCTTTATGGGGTGACTAAACTTTCAGAAAACTTCTCACATGTCATAGTGACATGTCAGAAGTTTTGATCGGTGGGGGTCCGAGCACGGAGACCTTCTTGTATATAGGAGGTAGTATTATAGTAGTTATAGTCTTGTATATAGGGGGTAGTATTATAGTAGTTATATTCTTGTATATAGGGGCAGTATTATAGTAGTTATCTTCTTGTATATAGGGGCAGTATTATAGTAGTTATATTCTTGTATATAGGAGCAGTATTATAGTAGTTATATTCTTGTATATAGGAGGCAGTATTATAATAGTTATATTCTTGTATATAGGGGGCAGTATTATAGTAGTTATATTCTTGTATATAGGAGCAGTATTATAGTAGTTATATTCTTGTATATAGGGGACAGTATTATAGTAGTTATATTCTTGTATATAGGGGCAGTATTATAGTAGTTATATTCTTGTATATAGGGGGCAGTATTATAGTAGTTATATTCTTGTATATAGGGTGCAGTATTATAGGAGTTATATTCTTGTATATAGGAGCAGTATTATAGTAGTTATATTCTTGTATATAGGGGGCAGTATTATAGTAGTTACATTCTTGTATATAGGGGGCAGTATTACAGTAGTTATATTCTTGTATATAGGGGGCAGAATTATAGTAGTTATATTCTTGCATATAGGGGCAATATTATAGTAGTTATATTCTTGTATATAGGGGCAGTATTATAGTAGTTATATTCTTGTACATAGAGGCAGTATTATAGTAGTTATATTCTTGTATATAGGGGCAGTATTATAGTAGTTATATTCTTGTATATAGGAGCAGTATTATAGTAGCTATATTCTTGTATATAGGAGCAGTATTAAAGCAGTTATATTCTTGTATATAGGGAGCAGTATTATAGTAGTTATATTCTTGTATATAGGATCAGTATTATAGTAGTTATATTCTTGTATATAGGGGGCAGAATTATAGTAGTTATATTCTTGCATATAGGAGCAGTATTATAGTAGTTATATTCTTGTATATAGGAGCAGTATTATAGTAGATATATTCTTGTATATAGGGGGCAGTATTATAGTAGTTATATTCTTGTATATAGGAACAGTATTATAGTAGTTATATTCTTGTATATAGGGGGCAGTATTATAGTAGTTATATTCTTGTATATAGGATGCAGTATTATAGTAGTTATATTCTTGTATATAGGGGCAGTATTATAGTAGATATATTCTTGTATATAGGGGGCAGTATTATAGTAGTTATATTCTTGTATATAGGAGCAGTATTATAGTAGATATATTCTTGTATATAGGGGGCAGTATTATAGTAGTTATATTCTTGTATATAGGAACAGTATTATAGTAGTTATATTCTTGTATATAGGGGGCAGTATTATAGTAGTTATATTCTTGTATATAGGATGCAGTATTATAGTAGTTATATTCTTGTATATAGGGGGCAGTATTATAGTAGTTATATTCTTGTATATAGCAGCAGTATTATAGTAGTTATATTCTTGTATATAGGAGCAGTATTATAGTAGTTATATTCTTGTATATAGGGGGCATGATTATAGTAGTTATATTCTTGTATATAGGGGCAGTATTATAGTAGTTATATTCTTGTATTATAGTAGTTATATTCTTGTATATAGGAGCAGTATTATAGTAGTTATATTCTTGTATATAGGGGGCAGTATTATAGTACTTATATTCTTTTATATAGGGGCAGTATTATAGTAGTTATATTCTTGGATATAGGAGCAGTATTATAGTAGTTATATTCTTGTATATAGGGGCAGTATTATAGTAGTTATATTCTTGTATATAGGGGGCAGTATTATAGTAGTTATATTCCTGTATATAGGAGCAGTATTATAGTAGTTATATTCTTGTATATAGGAGCAGTATTATAGTAGTTATATTCTTGTATATAGGGGGCAGTATTATAGTAGTTATATTCTTGTATATAGGGGGCAGTATTATAGTATTTATATTCCTGTATATAGGAGCAGTATTATAGTAGTTATATTCTTGTATATAGGAGCAGTATTATATTAGTTATATTCTTGTATATAGGGGCAGTATTATACTAGATATATTCTTGTATATAGGGGGCAGTATTATAGTAGTTATATTCTTGTATATAGGGGGCAGTATTATAGTAGTTATATTTTTGTATATAGGAGCAGTATTATAGCAGTTATACTCTTGTACATGGGGGCAGTATTATAGTAGTTATATTCTTGTATATAGGGGCAGTATTATAGTAGTTATATTCTTGTATTAAGGGAGCAGTATTATAGTAGTTATATTCTTGTATATAGGGGGCAGTATTATAGTAGTTATATTCTTGTTTATAAGGGGCAGTATTATAGTAGTTATATTCTTGTATATAGGAGCAGTATTATAGTAGTTATATTCTTGTATATAGGGGCAGTATTATAGTAGTTATATTCTTGTACATGGGGCAGTATTATAGTAGTTATAGTCTTGTATATAGGAGGCAGTATTATAGTAGTTATATTCTTGTATATATAGGAGCAGTATTATAGTAGTTATATTCTTGTACATAGGGGGCAGTATTATAGTAGTTATATTCTTGTATATAGGGGGCAGTATTATAGTAGTTATATTTTTGTATATAGGAGCAGTATTATAGCAGTTATACTCTTGTACATGGGGGCAGTATTATAGTAGTTCTATTCTTGTCCATAGGAGAGGATAGACGTGTGCTTGTGAGCTCCCTGTTAGGACTATGCATGGCTTCTGACCCAGGTGGAGGGGAGGGGTCCTGGGCTGATGATCCTGGGAAAGCCCAGAGTCTGGAGTTTGGCCTGCAGCATGGAGATGGTGGAGGTGATGATCTGGAAATGGTGGCTGGTGAGTCAACTGAATCTCATGATGTTGGTGAATTGTGCACAAAAATGACAAAGAAAAATATCTTTAAAATGGAAATGCAAGTTCGCAAATTGAGAACTGAAATTAACCAAGAGACTGATCCAAAGGCAAAGCTGATGAAATGTGAGTGTCTTGATGTTTGCACACGTGAGCTGGTTATATTGAAGGAGAGATTGCAGAAAGAATCATGCACAGTACCCAAAATAAAGAACCGGGCAATTGAGAACAAAAGGGAGACCAGAGCCCAAACTGTGAAGAGAAAAAATATCATTGCAAAAAAAGACACTGACTATAAGACTGTGTATAATATTGTGGCGCAGGGAAACCCTGGAAGATATGAGTGTGCGGTGGCTGGAGGTTCACATCTCTCATCATGTGTGGGGTCTTTGCAATCAGCCAACACAAATGCTGCTAAAGCTGCAGAGAAATGTGTGCCAGCTGATGAGGGGTTAACTGCAGTAGACTCTATGTGCAGTACTGATGAAGGGAATGTGAGTGGCACTGCTGGGAGTGAACAAGAAAGTGCCGCATATACTGACATTGTAAGTGAGACCTCGCTCAGCGCGGTGATTGACAGTCTGATATCTGATGAACCAGCGGCACAGGCTGAGGCGGACATTGCAGACCCTGTTCTGGAGGTTCAGCCGTCCGCAGTGTCAGTGAATGGAGTGCAGGTTACACAGCGATCAGGAGCAGACACAGGAGGATCTGCAGTACAATCAGCTGAGGAGAGGTCCAGTCCTGACTCACCTGCTGACAGACCTCAGTACAGGAGACTGTTCTCCAGCGTCACAAGACCGACTAACCCCACACCTCAGAGGAGGAACGCGGTCAGAATCAGGTACTCGGGACCAGAGGAAAACCTCCCCTCCAGACTCCACATTGGGAAAGTTTTGTTGAAGGAGTTTATGAAGTTTAAAGCTTCTGAGGTGTTCGCTCTGATCCACGTTCCCTCCAGCAGGAATTATGACATCAGTTTCAAGCTGCAATATAGTCTAGATTTATTCTGGAGTATTTATAATGATACAAAGGAGCACGTGATGTGGGAGCATCTACATGTCATCCAGCTGACTAAACCCCAGGTAGTCACCGCCACCGTCCTGTTCCAGTCTGAGGTGGTGGCTCTGGCAGATTTGCAGCACTGGTTGAGCAGATATTGTGAGGTGAAGAGACTGCCAACAAAGATCTATGATGAGGAGGAGATCTGGAATGGAGGATATTCTGTCAAGATCCAGCTGGTTCAGGAGAATGGAGTGACCAGACATCTGCCGCACTCCTTCTACCTGGGCTCGGAGAGAGGCGTATGTTACTACCCTGGTCAACCGCGACTGTGCCATAGATGTGGGGGCAGACACCTGGCATTCAACTGTTCCCGTATTAAGTGCTCACTATGTGGTCAGTTTGGGCATGTGAAAGATGATTGTACAGGACCTGTCATCTGTAACCTGTGCTTGGGACCTGGACATACATTCCTGGAGTGTCCGCATGCAGAAGATAATAAGGAGGAGACCTTTAAAGGAGCCATGGAGGAAGACCAGGAGGATGTCTCCATATGTGTAGATACAACCCCAGAACCTGAAAACCCCAACGATGATGTGAGCCAAAGTACCAGAGATCGTGCTCCAGAGACGAATGTCCCATCTGTGGATGCTGCACAAGTGTCACCAGCCACTGAAAATAGAGGTCATGCTAAAAGCAAAATATCCAGTCATTCTGTCACCAAACATCTGCCCGACACCAGTAAGGAACCTGCTGATCCAGCCGCAGCGACCAGTAAAAAACCAGCTGATCCAGCCGCAGCGACCAGTAAAAAACCAGCTGATCCAGTCGCAGCAACCAGTATTGATGAGGAGGGATTTCAGACGGTTAAAAGGAGAAGTAAAACAGATGATTCTTCTAGGAAAAAAATTACTGCTGCAAAGAAATCACCGGAGTCTCCAGTGCTGGCGATAACTGGGGGACGTTACTGTGCGCTGGGGGAAGATGACCAGGAAGAAGAAGCAGAGATGGAGCAAGTCTCCTCACACAACCCAGATGACGAACCTCAGGATGAAGACGCTGACCCCCCAATGTCCACCAAAAGATGGGGTGTTACAGGACATAGCAGTGGAAGAAGGAAAAAAAGTAGGAAAGACATGTAACCAAGATGAGGCTGAAAATCACCTCCTATTAACGTGAACAGTGTGAAGAATAGGAGCAGGCGGCGGACGATATTCCAGCGTCTGTCTGACGACAAAACCAATGTCATCTTTATACAAGAGACTTATCTACAGAGTAATGTCCCTGCTGTGTCCCTGCAGTCACCACATCTAGTGGGACAGTGAAACTCTCAGCTGCTGTATGGAGACTTCTACCCCGAACTCCGTTTATATCATAGAGGTTCACTATATGTCATAAATGTGGTGACCGTGTACCCTCTGTGGTGTGCGCGATGCTGCCCGGTCACCAATAAAGAAGAACTCTCCTGTAATACTGTCTACAATAATATCATGAAAAATAGTTGAAACAATCTATACTGGAGCAATATTCATATATTATGGTTTGTTTAATGATTGTGATGTTATTAAGAGACAAATGTTTATTTTCTTTATCTGTTATGCGTGTATTGCAAAGGTATTGTACTAATTTGTTTCAAGTTTTCAAATAAAAAAGATAATTATAGTAGTTATATTCTTGTATATAGGGGCAGTATTATAGTAGTTATATTCTTGTATAAAGGGGGCAGTATTATAGTAGTTATATTCTTGTATATAGGGGGCAGTATTATAGTAGTTATATTCTTGTTTATAAGGGGCAGTATTATAGTAGTTATAGTCTTGTATATAGGAGGCAGTATTATAGTAGTTATATTCTTGTATATATATAGGAGCAGTATTATAGTAGTTATATTCTTGTATATAGGGGCAGTATTATAGTAGTTATATTCGTGTACATAGGGGGCAGTATTAAGGCATGCCCCCACGTGGCGGATTTCCTCTGCAACTGTCCGCATCAATGCCGCACAGAATCTGCGTTGCAGATTCTGCGGCGGATCTGCCCAAAATGTGTAGTAAATTGATGCGGACTAGCTGCTGCGGACTGCGGGAAAAGTGCTTCCCTTCTCTCTATCAGTGCAGGATAGAGAGAAGGGACAGCACTTTCCCTAGTGAAAGTAAAAGAATTTCATACTTACCGGCCGTTCTCTTGGTGACGCGTCCCTCTTTCGGCATCCAGCCCGACCTCCCTGGATGACGCGGCAGTCCATGTGACCGCTGCAGCCTGTGATTGGCTGCAGCCGTCACTTAGACTGAAACGTCATCCTGGGAAGCCGGACTGGAGACAGAAGCAGGGAGTTCTCGGTAAGTATGAACTTCTATTTTTTGACAGGTTGCTGTATATTGGGATCGGTAGTCACTGTCCAGGGTGCAGAAACAGTTATTGCCGATCGCTTAACTCTTTCAGCACCCTGGACAGTGACTATTTACTGACGTCTCCTAGCAACGCTCCCGTAATTACGGGAGCCCCATTGACTTCCTCAGTCTGGCTGTAGACCTAGAAATACCTAGGTCCAGCCAGAATGAAGAAATGTCATGTCAAAAAAGCAAGACGCATCCGCAGCACACATAACATGTGCATGACAGCTGCGGACTTCATTGTGGAATTTAGAATCTCCATTGAAGTCAATGGAGAAATTCCGCCATGAGTCCGCAACCAGTCCGCCACTGGTCCGCAACAGACAGAGCATGCTGCGGACACCAAATTCCGCTCCGCAGCCTATGCTCCGCAGCGGAATTTTACGCATCGTCTAGACGAACACTTCTAAATAGAAGTGGAAGTCAATGGAGAAACGGCTCCGCTGCGGATTAACGCTGCGGAGTGTCCGCAGCGGAATTCTAGTGAAATTCCACCACGTGTGAACCCAGCCTTATAGTAGTTATATTCTTGTATATAGGGGCAGTATTATAGCAGTTATATTCTTGTATATAGGAGCAGTATTATAGTAGTTATATTCTAGTATATAGGGGGCAGTATTATAGTAGTTATATTCTTGTATATAGGGGCAGTATTATAGTAGTTATATTCTTGTATATAGGGGGCAGTATTATAGTAGTTATATTCCTGTATATAGGAGCAGTATTATAGTAGTTATATTCTTGTATATAGGGGCAGTATTATAGTAATGATATTCTTGTATATAGGGAGAAGTATTATAGTAGTTATATTCTTGTATATAGGAGGCGATTTTTATTAGTAAAAAACAAACAAATTTAACATTCCATTAAAATTCCAAAGCAAATGATCATTTAACAGAACTCATACATG
Organism: Rhinoderma darwinii; assembly: GCF_050947455.1. Lineage (NCBI taxonomy): Eukaryota > Metazoa > Chordata > Amphibia > Anura > Rhinodermatidae > Rhinoderma > Rhinoderma darwinii. The sequence goes on along the minus strand of NC_134690.1, from coordinate 17,781,295 downwards.
ACGATGAAAAATAAACTAGAAAATAACTTTAACTTAACAAGAGTCCATTGCTGTTAAAAAGGAAGGAGGGAGAAAAAGCAACAACAAGTTTGCATTATACAGAGAACTAGCATTATTCCATATATACATTCCTCCATAATGCGGTGTTTTTCTCATTTTTCCTAATTTCTAGGGATTTGATCCACCTTAGTTCTGACATGATCAGGTTCACGGCTGACATATGGTGAAATGGCTCGTTATAAATGGACATTCTGGTTCTTGTATGCCACTGGTAATATTTGACTACATTAATTATCAGATACAAAGTCCCCCGGTCAATGTTATTTACATTAGCTGGTACTCCATAAATAATTTCTGGGTATTTTAGAGACTGTAGTCTTGGGATTTTTAACTTGTAGGATATTTCTTGCCATATATTTTGTCCTCCCCAGCACTCGGTTATAAAATGCTCCATTGTCTCCTCCTGTTGACAACCCAAGGGACACTTCCGATCTGACACACTCAAATATTTTAGATTCCCTTTAACATAAAGTTTCCCATGCAGTGACAGCCATGCAATGTCAAAAAGTTTACCCGGGAGTCTCGCTCCATTGAGAAACCTCAGACTCTCCTGTAAGGTTGCTGTTGTGCAATCTTTAAGTGCCGGCTGTAAAGAAAAGAAAGTTCTACATAAGGTGAAATATAGATCTCTCCTGGTCTTACTCTCAATATAGGACTTGTCTATTCCCCATCTCCTCAGACATCTAAGACCATAATCCAGATACTGGGGAAGGAAGTCTCGTGTCAATCGCCCCCTTTTGAGACTGCCGCCCCGTATCCAAGACTCTGCAAAAGGCAATATCCAATCCCTGATACTGTTTACCCACAGGACACTGTTATTTACGTCCAGGTTGCCAAAATTTGTTTTAAGAAACAAGGAGTCAAAGAAAACCCTTGGATTCAACATACCCAACCCACCCTCTCTCCTCTGTAGGTAAGTAATCCCTCTTTTTACTGGGTTCAACCTGTTCCCCCAAAAAAGTTGGAAGAACAGGCTAAAGAGCCTAGCGGAGAAAGATTCTGGCAAAGGAAAAATGACAGAAACATACAAGAAGACGGGGACCAGGTAAGTCTTCAATATTTTAACCCTCTCACTATAGGTCAGCCTCCAATTTCTCCATCGCTGAACCTTTGCATTTCCGGCTTCCAATTTCTGCTCCCAATTTAGTTTGGCATTATCATCCCTCCCAAATTTAATTCCCAGAATCTTAATATTGGTGGAGGCTTTCGCAAATTGTGGCAGATCAAAGTCTGGATCACTGTGCAATACCCAGAAAGGTTCACTCTTCTCAAAGTTGACCAGAGACCCAGAGGCCTCAGAGTAGCTTCTGATGGCTGCAGACAACATCTGCACCTCACTAGGCTCAGATATCACTACCGTCACATCATCCGCGTAGGCGACAACACTCAGGGGTGAGCAAAGCGGGATCGGTACGCCTCGAAAATCACACTGCTGCAGTAACCGCAGAAATGGGTCTATGGCAAAAACATACAGAAGTGGGCTCAACGGGCAACCCTGTCTCACCCCCGACTCAACCCCGAAATTGTCGCCCTGCCAGCCATTGATCAAAGGAAAGCTCTCTGCCTCACAATACAAAGTTTTAAGCCAATCAATAAATTGTCCCGGAACACCGTACTTTAACAAAGTGGCCCATAGATAATCATGATCTACTCTGTCGAAGGCTTTAGCCTGGTCTAGAGCAACAACATATCTCCCACACCCAAGAGCTTTACATCTCTCAAACATTTCCTCATGGAGATAACGGTCCCAGAGATGTTCCGCCCTTTTACTGTGCCGAACTGGGAGCCTGCCAACAGTGCTGGGGACAGACAGACCAATCTAGAAAACAGAATTTTTGCCAAAATCTTTCTGTCAACATTCAAGAGGGCAATTGGCCTCCAGTTCTTGATCTCACCAGGGTCTTTACCCTTGGACAGCAAAATCAACGAAGACACTCTCATGGAGGAAGGCATCAGGTGGTTTTCTAGGCAGCTTTTGTACACATTCACCAGAATTGGTGCTAAAAGGTTTTTAAATTTCTTATAAAATTCGGCTGTTATACCGTCCGGACCTGGTGCCTTCTTTTGATGCAAGTTGTTGATGGCCTCAACAACTTCCTCCACTGTCAATTCTGCTGTCAAGGGTGAAAAATCCACATTAGCAGTATCAGGGCTTGGAGTTGCCCTCAAAAATTTAGTCATTTTCTCTTTATCCAATATCTTCTTCTGAAACAAGACAGAATAGTAGGATTTCACCACACCCAGAATGCCCTCCCGAGATTCCTGAAGAACACCCTGGGAATCCACCAAACCTGTGACCACTCTGTTTTTTACCTGGTCTTGGCAACTTTCAAACAGATCAGGCTTCCCTAAACGCCCATAATCCCTCTCCAGAAGCAGGGACGTGTATCTACTGTACTGATACTGCTTGATCTCAGATTTCAGCCGATCAATCTTTGCTCTGTCATCCTTATCCTCTGAACAAAGTGACTCCAGTTCCCTACGCAGCTTCAGATACTGGCTGTACTTACTCCTGCCTCTATTAATGGACAGTCTCTTTAAGAGCGATGCAATGTCCTTCTTGACATCCTCCCACCAGTCAGCAGCACCATCATAAAAATCTACTCTCTCCAATTGACTTTGCAAAAGGGAGACAACACAACTCTGCACATGACTATCATCCAAGAGACTAGAATTAAGTTTCCATAGCCCCCTACCAATATCTGGCCGTTTAGTGGCTCCTAAGCAAAAACACAGCGCCATATGGTCTGAATAAGGGACCACTTTTTCACTTATCCCAGTAACCATCTCTGTAGCGTTGACAAAAGCCAAATCGATCCTACTGTTCCTGTCCGCACAACAATATGTGAATTTTGGCTTCCTACCACCCTGTGTGAAGACATCACTCAAGCCTGCCTGCTGCCTGTAAGATCATTTTATTTAGGACATTCGAGTCCCTGGTCACTGCTCTGCCAGAGGATCTGTCACCTGATGTCCTCGTGACATTGAAATCCCCAGCCATCACCACAGGAACAGAGGTAAAGACATATGGTTTCACATCATTAAAAAGCTGGTCCCTGTCGGTCACTGTCTGTGGGCCATAGATATTAATGAGTCGGAGCCTTCTACCGTGGATTGTAACTTCTAGGACCAGACACCGTCCCATACATACCTCCGTTAACCTATGTACAGTCACATCATTGGTGTTAAACAGTATAGCGACCCCGGCATAAGGCTCCACAGCCAGTGACCAGAAAGAAGGACCGGACCTCCACTCTCTCTCCGCCTCACGTATAAGCCCTATTGTGGTTAAACGAGTCTCTTGTAAGAAGATGACATCTGCATCCAGATATCGGAGATGATCATAGACTGTAAACCTCGTCTTCCTCACTTTAATACTGTTTACATTGCTGGAAGCAACTTTTAAGGAAAACCCGGCCATCAGAGCACAACACAAAAAGAAAAGCAAATAAATGACCCCCATCATAATGGCTAAGAATTGGGGTCACTCTGCCAACCACCTGTTTCCATATCTAACGGTCCTGGGGTTTCTACAGTGCAAGGTTTCTTTTTTATTAAGGGATGGTCCCTTGTGTCTTCTTCGTATTCACCATCTATTTTTAATAACGCTCGTTCAAAATCCCCATCTGACTCTGACAGGACACTGAATCTATTAGATACGACCATTACTTCTGCTCTGTTCCCTTTCTTCCTGCCTCTTACCTCCTCTCCCTCAGGCTTACGAGAGGACGGGTCTTTTTTCCTCCTTTTATTCTGCATACCCCTCCTTTCCTCAGATGGTAATGCAGAAGAAGAGGCTGCCGGTGGCTGGTCACGAGGGACAACTTCCATGGTCTCCTGTGTACTGTCCGACTGCTGGTGTTCTGGACCTGGATGACCTGACTCCTGCTGGACCTCCTGTCTGGTCATTATTGACCCTGGCATTAGAGCCTCCTCCTCTACAGCGTCCGTCTCAGTCATAAACTCCTCAACCGGAATCTGTTTACAGATATTGTGCCACGCGTCAGGACAGTCCCTGTGCGGGTGACCTACCCTCCCACACAGATTACATCGGACATTCTGACAGTTGGCACTTAGATGGCCAACTTCAACGCACAGGTTACACTTTACCACGGTGCAGATGTTTGCCAGGTGACCGGTCTTACCACACTTGAAGCACTTTCTGAATTGACCAGGATAAAAGCAAACACCCTTTTCTCTCCCAATGAAGAAGGAATTGGGTAAATGTAAAGTCACGTTGTTATGCTGGCGCAGTTTTACCAGAACCCTCCACCCTCCAGTCCAGATACCATCAGCGTCTCTGTTCTTGGTCAGGTCAGACACCAGGTCACAGTGCCGCCTGAGCCAGACCACAATATCCTGGGGAGGAACAGCTTCATTCCAAAAAATGATGTTGACACCAATGGTATCTGGCTTGGACACTGGAATAAAGCTAAATTTGTCCCAACCGGTTTTGTCCCTGAACTTGGAAAAATGTGCCCAGAATCTATCCAAGTCAGGCGTAAGCTTAAAGCTGACATCGTAGCCCTGTCTGTCTGGTAGATTTATTACTGCCAAGATATTTGCTGGCACAAAACCCATCTGGTGACACAGAAGTTCTCGGACCACAAACCTCCTATCTGGAAGGTCCTCCTTGGCGCCCTTGTGCTTGAACCTCACCACATTCCTCCTTTTAAAGGCCTGGCCTGTATAGCTAGCGCCAGAGGTAAAAGATGGAGCATTGCGGCTCCAGGCATTTCTGGGAGGTGGCTGGCGGGTCTCACTGTCCTAACTTATAGGGCGAGTGTCTGCTCTAGAGGGGTCTGTCACACCTTGTGTACTTACAATTAGAGGGGGAAAATCAAGCACATTATTCTGAACATCTTCTGACCCATCAACCTCTATGTCATCATCAGATAAACCTACATCATACACAAGCCGTGCGTTCCCTCCAACCAGCAAACCTTCAGGTACATTCCCACTCCCCCCAGTCTGTGCCCCAGCAGTACAGCTCTGCTGTGTCAGCGCATCATCCTGACCCATGGATGAACGTCCACTGTCCTGTTGTGCTGAGCATCCTGGGACTTGTGGTGCCTGTGCTGGTATCCGACTTCCATGCCCCTGTTCAGACACAGCTGCAGATTTTTGCAGTTTTTCTTTCTCCTCTTTCTGTGCGTCCGCTTCTAGAAATGAGAACCTTGCAGGTTGCAGCACTAGTCTGGTCTCTGGCCGGGGATCGTCTGGGAAAATATCTGACCCCGAGTCCGCCTCAGAGAATCTGAACTCTGGGTCAAAGTTCTGTCTGTCGGTCATAGTAGAAAACCGTTCCTTGTTTTTATAGGATTCTGCGAGTGGCCCCATCCTCTCCAGGACACCGTCCATCTCCCCCACCACTTGTGCGAGTTGCATCCCGAGTGAGTAAAGCTGAGCAGCATATACGGCTTCATTCTTAGGATTGGCGTTCTTCAGTTTATATACACAGTCAATTTGTATTTGCAGCATTTGTTTTTGGCTCTGTAACTCTCCCATCCTCTTCACCAGATCAGGGATTTCCTCAGCCAGTTGCAGCTCGGGCGCACGCTCTGTCTCTTTAGACTGTGGGCTCTGCTGGTGCAGGGTCTCAGGCTGTCTGAATGCCGCTGACCCCTCCAGATTAACCGTCCCAGCGCCTCTGGTCTCACCCCCTGCTGGATCACACTCTCCAAGGCTTGTAACAGTTGTAGAAACACCTTGAGTATTCCTTGCAGGTTTTGCCTCCACAGACTTTTCAATGTTTTTACTGCTGCTAGACCTTGTGCGGCCTGAGCACGCCATGCTGGTCACCCATTCACTCTGCTGCAATGTCAGTCTCTCTAGGGATGTTCTCCGCTGTCTGGATGCTGGAGGGGTGAGCTGCACCCCAGGTGCCTGTAATGTGCTCTGCCCCACCAGTGCTTCACTCTCACAAGTACTTTTTACTGCTGCAACATTAGCTTTACTCACTTTACATTCTCCATCTTCCTTCCTTGTGCCGCTGGTGCTTCCATCCTGAGTGTTACAATGCTCAACATTCACTTTGGGACTTGTATCCACATTAGAAAGAGCCTGGGAGTTTTCTCCCAGTAGAGGCCTGGAAGCCTGGGCCTTGCGTGGGGAGAGTCCCCGCCCGGGGTGGCCCCGCCCTGGGCTATCTCCAGACATGAGGAGAGCTACAGACACACAACCTCACAGCAAGGAGGCAGTATTATAGTAGTTATATTCTTGTATATATGGGGCAGTATTATAGTAGTTATATTCTGGTATATAGGGGGCAGTATTATAGTAGTTATATTCTTGTATATAGGGGCAGTGTTATAGTAGTTATATTCTTCTATATAGGGAGCAGTATTATAGTAGTTATATTCTTGTACATGGGAGCAGTATTATAGTAGTTATAATCTTGTATATAGGGACAGTATTATAGTAGTTATATTCTGGTATATAGGGAGCAGTATTATAGTAGTTATATTCTTGTATATAGGAGGCAGTATTATAATAGTTATATTCTTGTATATAGGGGCAGTATTATAGTAGTTATATTCTTGTATATAGGAGCAGTATTATAGTAGTTATATTCTTGTATATAGGGAGCAGTATTGTAGTAGATATATTCTTGTATATAGGGAGCAGTATTATAGTAGTAATATTCTTGTATATAGGGGGCAGTATTATAGTAGTTATATTTTTGTACATAGGGGGCAGTATAATAGTAGTTATATTCTTGTACATAGGGGGCAGTATTATAGTAGTTATATTCTTGTATATATGGGGCAGTATTATAGTAGTTATATTCTTGTATATAGGGGGCAGTATTATAGTAGTTATATTCTTGTATATAGGGAGCAGTATTATAGTAGTTATATTCTTGTATATAGGGGCAGTATTATAGTAGTTATATTCTTGTACATAGGGGGCAGTATTATAGTAGTTATAATCTTGTATATAGGGAGCAGTATTATAGTAGTTATATTCTTGTATATAGGAGGCAGTATTATAGTAGTTATATTCTTGTATATAGGGGGCAGTATTATAGTAGTTATATTCTTGTATAGTTTGGGCAGTATTATAGTAGTTATATTCTTGTACATAGGGGGCAGTATTATAGTAGTTATATTCTTGTACATAGGGGGCAGTATTATAGTAGTTATAATCTTGTATATAGGGAGCAGTATTATAGTAGTTATATTCTTGTATATAGGGGCAGTATTATAGTAGTTATATTCTTGTATATAGGGGCAGTATTATAGTAGTTATATTCTTGTATATAGGAGCAGTATTATAGTAGTTATATTCTTGTATATAGGAGTAGTATTATAGTAGTTATATTCTTGTATATAGGAGTAGTATTATAGTAGTTATATTCTTGTATATAGGAGTAGTATTATAGTAGTTATATTCTTGTATATAGGATGCAGTATTATAGTAGTTACATTCTTGTATATATAGGAGGCAGTATTATAGTAGTTATATTCCTGTATATAGGAGGCAGTATTATAGTAGTTACATTCTTGTATATAGGAGTAGTATTATAGTAGTTATATTCTTGTATATAGGGGCAGTATTATAGTAGTTATATTCTTGTATATAGGAGGCAGTATTATAGTAGTTATATTCTTGTATATAGGAGGCAGTATTATAGTAGTTACATTCTTGTATATAGGGAGCAGTATTATAGTAGGAGCTGTTTTCAATAGAGTCAATGAAAAACGGCTCCAAAAACATCCCAAGAAGTGACCTGCACTTCTTTTTCGCGGCCGTTTTTTTACGCGACCATTTTTCAAAACAGCCGCATAAAAAAACGTCCCATCGGAAACAGAACGCCGTTTTTTCCATTGCAATCAATGGGCAGATGTTTGGATGCGTTCTGCTTCTGATTTTTCGGGCATTTTTCGGGCGTTACACCCCCCGAAAATCGGCCGAAGATAGGCCGTGTGAACATACCCAGACTTTATTTACACGAATGTATGCGTTTTGCGTGCCCAAAAAACGCTGCGTTTTTTGCGCGTTGCAGTTCCGTGTGTCATAAGTGTTTGGTGTGTGGCCGCGTGATTTTTGCGCATATGCCATCGTTATGTCACGCAGTTTTGAGGTTTAGAAAATAAAATGAAGGAGGTGGTTTTATTTTTCCCTTCATTTCTTGATCTACTGTTGCGCGAATTACGCGCAAAACATGCAAAACACAAGTGCTTCCGTGTGCTGCTCCTGATTTTCACGCACCCATTGACTTCATTGGGTGCGTAATGCACAAAAAACGGGCAAGTATAGGACATGCAGTGAGTTTCACGCAGCGGATATACGCTTCGTGAAAAACACGGAATGTCTGAACGGCCCCATTGACTAACATAGGTCCGTGCAACGCGTGTGATTTTCACGCGCGTATCACGGACGTGAAACACGTTCGTGTAAATAAGGCCTTAGGGCATGACCAGACGTGGCGGATTTCTTCTGCCACTGTCCGCATCAATGCCGCACATAATGTGCGTTGCAGATTCTGTTGCGGCTTTGCCTAATATGTGCAGTAAATTGATGCGGACTGGCCGTTGCTTATTGAGGTGAAAGTACTTCCCTTCTCTCTATCAGTGCAGGATATCAGTGCAGGATAGAGAGAAGGGACAGCCCTTTTCCTAGTGAAAGTAAAAGAAATTCATACTTACCGGCCGTTGTCTTGGTGACGCGTCAATCTTTCGGCATCCAGCCCGACCTCCCTGGATGACGCGGCAGTCCATGTGACCCCTGCAGCCTGTGATTGGCCTGTGATTGGCTGCAGCCTGTGATTGGCCTGTGATTGGCTGCAGCCTGTGATTGGCCTGTGATTGGCTGCAGCCTGTGATTGGCCTGTGATTGGCTGCAGCCATCACTTGGATTGAAACGTCATCCTGGGAGGCCGGACTGGAGGAAGAAGCAGGGAGTTCTGGGTAAGTATGAACTTCTATTTTTTTACAGGTTGATGTATATTGTGATCGGTAGTCACTGTCCAGGGTGCTGAAACAGTTACTGCCGATCGCTTAACTCTTTCAGCACCCTGGACAGTGACTATTTACTGACGTCGCCTAGCAACGCTCCTGTAATTATGGGTGCACACACGTAGTCACCCGTAATTACGGGAGCCCCATTGACTTCTATGGGCCTGCCCGTGCCGTAATAACGGCCCGTGATTACGGGCATTTTTACGTTAGTGTGCATGGGGCCTCAGTCTGGCTGTAGACCTAGAAATACATAGGTCCAGCCAGAATGAAGAAATGTCATGTTAGTAAAACCAATACGCTCTGCAGCACACATAACATCTGCATGACATCTGCGGACTCATTGCGGAATTTTGACTCTCCATTGCAGCATACAATGGTTGTTGCGGACATGTAGCGGACTTGTTGTGGACTCATTGCGGAATTTCTCCATTGACTTCAATGGAGAGTCAAAATTCCGCAATGAGTCCACAACAAGTCCGCTACATGTCCGCAACAACCATTGTATGCTGCGGACACCAAATTCCGCACCGCAGCCTATGACCTGCAGCGGAGTTTTCCGCAACGTGTAAATGAACCTAACTAAAAAGCAGTGGAAGGCAATGGAGAAACGTGTACGCTGCGGATTTCCACAGCGGACTGTCCGCAGTGGAATTCCAGAGCAATTCCGCCACGTCTGGTCATGCCCTTATAGGGTATTTAAAAATGGGTTTTCTAAACCAGGTAACCCCTTTAATGCTGACGATGGCAATAATTACCATAATTGTAGTATATGAATGGTCACCGCAGAGATTCAATTATGGTCAATCAATAGCAGAGGGTTTTACAGTTATGAAAATAATGATTTATCCTAAAAAAAAAATCTCTGAATTTCAGTAAAATGTTCTTTGCGTTTCACATATAGAACCCATCTTGATGATACTGATAGTCATAATTGTTTTATGCTCTCCTCTCTAGATACATTCGAACCATGTACCTGGGCATTCAGAGCCAGAGGCAAAAAGAACATCAACGTCGGTTTTATTGGGCTATGATGTATGAATATGCAGATGTCAACATGTTACGCCTCCTGGAGACCTTCCTCGAGAGCGCCCCCCAACTGGTGCTACAACTCTGCATAATGATACAGAAGAACCGTGCGGACACACTTCCATGTGAGTAGACTTTATTACAGCAGTTACTATCCGGCATGAATATTATCTTAAGGAGCAAGAATCATTTTTGGAGGTTGGGTGAAAAAAAAATAAAGCAGAAATCTTAAAAATTGTATCCCAGGAAATTATAAGTCAATCCAAGTCCAAGTCCAGGTCGGGATCCCCGACCCCTTTCTTAAAAGGATATTCCGGTTTCAATGTTATTCATTGTATAATAAAAAGTTGTAAAATTTTCAAAAATACTGTGAATGTGTATCATTTCCTTGTGGTTTTCAAGATCTCTGCTTGCTTTCTTTTAATAGGAACCTATATGGCATATTCAGTGGATAAAAATCTGCCCTGACATGGACAGATTCCTCACCTCATGCCTCCCGGGATAATGTTAATAAAATAACTTGGAACACTATTTCTATATGGCGCAAATTCAACTCTGATTAAACTGACCAGGCTATTTTTACGTTTTTCCATCATCTCATTCAGTGAGCTATATCTTTTTTATACATTGCTGTATAAGGTCTTGTTTTTTGTTTTTTTTAAGCCCATTAGGGGGTACATATAATTTATTGATTAACTTTTCTTAACTTTTTTTTGTGGGGGATAGAAATTTCACCACTCTTTTTTGCGTCCTAAATTTACGCCGTTTACCGCGTGGTATAAATAACACAATCATTTAATTCAGCGGGTTTTTATGATTGTAACGATCCCAAATTTATATCGATTTTGTATGTTTTACTACTTCTACACAGTAAAAACACTTCTTTTCTTTTTCAAAATTATTTGTTTTTGTCTCCATATTTGAAGAGTCATAACTTTTTTATTTTTCTGCCGACGCAGCTGTGTGAGGGCTTTTTTTTTTTTTTTTTGCGGGACGACTTGTAGTTTTTATTGGTACCATTTTTTTAAGGCAGGATTCACAGAAAACAGCAATTCTTGCAATGTTTTTTACTTTATTTTTTACTGCGTTCGCCGTGCTCGCTAAATAATGTAAAAACTTTATAGTTGGGATCGTTACGGATGCGGCGATACCAAATATGTGTAACTTTTTTTTTTTTAATAATAAAGCATTTTGTAAGGGGAAAAAGTGTGTTTTTTATTTTTTCACTTATTTTTTATTAATTAACTTTATTCAACTTTTTTTAACTTTTTTTTACTAGTCTCACTAGGGGACTTCACTATGCAATCATCCGATCGCTTTTATAATACACTGCAATACTTCTGTATTACAGTGTATTACTGCCTGTCCGTGTTAGGCCTCATTTACACGAGCGTAATATACGCGCGTGCTTTTCACGCGTGTCGTACGCACCTATATTACTCTATGGGGCAGTGCAGATGATGCGTGAATTTTGCGCAGCGCGAGTGCATTGCGTAAAACTCACGACATGTTCTATAATCGTGCGTTTTTCGCGCATCACGCACCCATTGAAGTCAATGGGTGCGTGAAAACCACGCATGCCGCACGGAAGCACTTCCGTGCGAACTGCGTGATTCGCGCAAGAGCTGTCAAACTGAATGTAAACAGAAAAGCACCACGTGCTTTTCTGTTTACAAACATCCGAACGGAGTGTCTTAGACATGAGCGAACCGAACTTTACCGGGTTCGGCCGAACTCGTTTTGACCGAACCCGACAGGAGACAGTCACTGTCCAGGGTGCTGAAAGAGTTAAACTGGTTCAGCACCCTGGACAGTGACTTCCGATCACAATATACGTGAACGTGTAAAAAAAAAAAAGTTCTGACTTACCGATAACTCCCGGCTTCTTCCTCCAGTCTGACCTCCCGGGATGACAATTCAGTCCAAGTGACAGCTGCAGCCAATCACAAGCCAAGCACAGGCTGCAGCGGTCACATGGACTGCTGCGTCATCCAGGGAGGTGGGGCCAGATTTCAAGAGAGGCGCGTCACCAAGGACGCGTCACCAAGGCAACGGCCGGGAAGTTCTCGGTAAGTACGAACCTCTTTTTTTTTAAACAGGTTACTCGATATGGTGATCGGAATGCACTGTCGAGGGTGCTGAAAGAGTTACTGACGATCAGTTAACTCTTTCAGCACCCTGGACAGTGACTGACGTCGACTAGCCTCATCTCTATGATGGCGGCTGCGCGAAAATCACGCAGCCGCGCATCATACACGGATGACACACGGAGCTGTCAAGTGCCTTTTGCGCACGCAAAACGCTGCATTTTTTGCGCGCGCAAAACGCACACGCTCGTGTAAATGAGGACTAAAACGGACAGGCATCCGCTAGGTCATGCCTCTGGCAGGCATAATTTGTGGCAGACCTGAGGGACTTTATTAGGCCCCCGGCTGCCATAGAAACCGCCGACAACCTGCAATCTTACCGCAGCATGCCGATGTGGTGAGAGAGGGAGCTCCCTCCCCCTCTCCAAAACCACTCAGATGTGGCGCTCGTTATTGAGCGCCACATTCGAGGGTTTAAACAAGGGAGATAGATACTGATATCGATCTCACCCATTCAAGCAGGTCTGCTTCCAGCCCTCCGCTACCGGAGATTTAATGGCTCCCGGCTCTATTTATTTATTCCGATGCAGCGCTGTAAAAAGGCGTATTGGCGGTCACATACGGGTTAAGCTGTTCTCTAGATGGTACAAGACTCCAGAATTACTGTATCGTCTTGGTCTTGCGGATGATGATCTTTGTTGGAGATGCCATGCCAACACCGGCACTTTATCTCATATTTGGTGGTCATGTCCTTCCATTCGGAAGTTTTGGACAGATATAGAAAATATTTCGAAGGATATTGGTTTACTTACCTCGCCCCTAACAGCTGAGATGGTGCTGCTTTCTCTACCTTCTAAGACATACCATCCTTCCAAAACTGACCTGTTGACCCATCTGTTAGCTGGGGCGAGGGCACTGATACCTCGCCACTGACTCGATGGTAATCCTCCAGTGACACGAGAATGGCTCAATAAAATTCAAGATATCTATAGGCTGGAAGAAATCTCTAGCTGGGAAACTCACTCCCACTCTTCATTTCTTAAAATCTGGTCCCCATGGTGTAGCTGGTGGAACGTTAATAATAATTCTGATATTTAACGTATCAAGTTCCTCACATTAAATAACTTGGACGGTTCTTGCATACATATGATATACATATTACGTGTGACTTTTTTCGCATCATTATCATATCCTTACCACTGAGTGTGAACAGGGCCTAAGGCCTCATTTACACGAACGTGATATACGTCCGCGCGACTCGCGTGCTTTTCACGCGGGTCGCACGGACCTATACAAGTCTATGGGGGCATGCAGACAGACCGTGAGTTTTGCTCAGCGTGAGTGCGCTGAAAAAAACTCACGACATGTTCTAAAATTCTGCGTTTTTCGCGCATCACGCACCCATTGAAGTCAATGGGTGCGTGAAAACCACGAAGGTCGCACGGAAGCACTTCCGTGCGAACTGCGTGATTCGCGCAAGAGCTGTCAAACTGAATGTAAACAGAAAAGCACCACGTGCTTTTCTGTTTACAAACATCCGAACGGAGTGTCTTAGAGATGAGCGAACCGAACTTCACCGGGTTCGGCCGAACTCGTTTTGACCGAACCCGGCAGGAGACAGTCACTGTCCAGGGTGCTGAAAGAGTTAAACTGGTTCAGCACCCTGGACAGTGACTTCCGATCCCAATATACGTGAACGTGTAAAAAAAAAAAGGTTCTGACTTACCGATAACTCCCGGCTTCTTCCTCCAGTCTGACCTCCCGGGATGACAATTCAGTCCAAGTGACAGCTGCAGCCAATCACAAGCCAAGCACAGGCTGCAGCGGTCACATGGACTGCCGCGTCATCCAGGGAGGTGGGGCCAGATGTCAAGAGAGGCGCGTCACCAAGGACGCGTCACCAAGGACGCGTCACCAAGGCAACGGCCGGGAAGTTCTCGGTAAGTACGAACCTCTTTTTTTTTAAACAGGTTACTCGATATGGTGATCGGAATTCACTGTCGAGGGTGCTGAAAGAGTTACTGCCGATCAGTTAACTCTTTCAGCACCATGGACAGTGACTGACGTCGACTAGCCTCATCTCTATGATGGCGGCTGCGCGAAAATCACGCAGCCACGCATCATACACTGATGACACACGGAGCTGTCAAGTGCCTTTTGCGCATGCAAAACGCTGCGTTTTTTTGCGCGCGCAAAACGCACACGCTCGTGTAAATCAGGCCTAAGAGTATGTTTATCAGAAACCAGATTTTTATTCACTGGAAGTAAGCAATGAAGGTTCCTGTTGAATAACAACAAGCTGAGATCTTAAAAACCATGAGGAATTGATGCAGAAAGTATACCGAAAAATTGGATAACTTTTCATTAGGCAAAAAAAATGTATATTTAAGAAACTATGCAAATAGTCATGATTCAAAATGTTCCACCGTTTTGCTTATATAGCTCCTATAAAGAGCTATGTGTCTCCATGGTTACAGACTACAAACAAACCCAGTGTAGTCTGATCTGATCCTCATTTATTACTCTACTCTCCCTGCCCCATATTATTCCTTTAGACCTATTGTAACCATGGAGACACATACTGTAGGACTGCATAGGAGCTGTATACACAAAACAGTAGAAGACTTTTAATAAAGCTGATACATTTTTAATTTTGATACATTAGAATAATAAAATACATTTTCATTTAAAAGTGCTCATAGCCTTCAAATCAAATATTCCCAGGTCTTGAGGATCACATCCAGTAAATGACCATACGTAATGCCATTTCCAATTTAACCCTGAAATCACTGAGCTTAGTTACAGATTTCTCACTTGAAGGGGTTGTCTGACATTAAGACAATTACCCTAACCTGAAGGAATTAAGAAAATTAAGAATTTTGTAGAATACTGTCAGCACTTAACCTGTGGAAACACTCGGCTTTGGTGACGCTGAGTAATATGAAGGGGTTATCCCACTATTACAAGTGATGGCAGATCGCTGGGCTATCAGTAGGGATCTGGCTGACGGAAAGCCCCCGATCCTGAGAATGAAGGGGCCACGGAACTCCATAAGTGCTGCAGCTCTTCCAAAGTTTTTCCCTGCACGTCAGCATTCATAGCCACAGCCACCATCTGGACTTTCTGGGCCCCAAACAGCCAAATAGTCTGGGCCTTTGCCCCCCTTTCCTTATTATTGAGGGGCAACGGAAAGTGGCGGTGGGGGGACAGTGGTTCGACGTAAACTGGCAGGGGCTCTGTAGGGGGGCTGGGAGGAGACTGTAGGTGGGCATAAGGTTTGTCATGGGGAATGAGGGCGAGACTAGATGGCAGGGCTCTGTGAGGGGGAAGAGAGCTGGGGGAACATGAGGCCAGGGGAAGGCTCAACCTGACAGGGGCTGTATGTAGTGGCCGGAGGAGACAGCTGTGCATGTTTTTTGTGAGGGGGAGCAAAATAAAAATAAGTCTGCTGCCTGTACACAGTAGAGTCATTCACCAAGTTGAAGTTCTGGCCGCTGCCTCTGGCTCCAGTAGATCTCCCATCCAGATGACAAAATTTGTTCACACCCCAGATAACGGCCTTAAAATAATTCAGATCTCCGACCAGACCGCAACATGAATTCCAATCCCTTACCAGACTCCTAAATTAATTCAGACCCCAAAATGTATTCAGACCGATTACAAGACCCCCCCAAAAAAAAATCGATAAATGCGCCATTTATAGCTGTGCCTATGCAACTATGACAGGAATACCAGTGGCCATACAAAGACTGTAGGAACTGCAGCATTGCCCCATTTACTTGCTGTGCAGGAGAACATATATTCTGACCGGTTGTGTTAAATTTGATTGTTATTGGGTATTGATATTTCAGTGTTTAAGGCCGGGTTCACACTGAGTTTTTTTGCAGGCAGAAAATCTGCCTCAAAATTCTGTTTACAATTTTGAGGCAGATTTTCCTCTGCCGGCATGCCGATTTCCGCTGCATTTTTTGCCTGCGGCCATTGAGCGCCATGGGCAAAAAACACTTTGAAATACACTTTCTCTGCCTCCCATTGATGTCAATAGGAGGTCAGAAGCGTAAACGCCAGAAAAGATAGGGCATGTCCCTTCTTTTTCCCACGAGCCGGTTTTTCAGCTCACGGGAAAAGAACGCCACCACCTCCTATTGAAATCAATGGAAGGCATTTTCGGCCGTTTTTTGGCGTGTTTTCCGACACTTTTTCCGCGTCAAAAAACGTGTAAAAAAGCTCAGTGTGAACTGGCCCTAAGAGAACATAAGCAGCAGTGAAATTAAAATTATTTTTTAAACATTGTGTTATTGAATAAATAAAACAGGTGTAAATTTTAGCTAATGCCGAAATAGAAACAAACTGGAGACCCAACTGGCTATTAAAGGAGTTCTTGGCTTTACACAATCCCTACTTGTTAGAAGTGTCCCCCTGCTGGGACCCCCAGTGATCAACCTGTAATCTGTGAGGAAATCTGTCAGTAACTGTTTAATTTCCCTGCAGCACCTCCACAGGAGAAATTAAGTATTACACAGTGTCCATTCATATCAATGTGTTGTCTGTGTAATGCAGTACAGGGCAGGTCCTCCAGAGAGAGAGACGCTCTATGTAACCGCTCTCCACTGTGGCAAAGAGGTGAGGATCCTGAACAGAGAACGCTTCTATTAACTCCCCTGCCGCAGCCATTTTTAATTTTTGTTTTTTCTGCCACGCCTTCTAAAAGTCATAACTTTTTTATTTTTCTGTCGACACAGCCGTATGAGGGATTGCTTTTTCAGGACAAGTTTTGGATTTTAATGGTACCATCTAATGTACCCTATAATGTTCACCGTGCGGGTGAAATTACATTATATAATAACAGTTCTGACATTTACGGACGCGGTGATACCAATTATATTTATCTTTATTATATTTTTACATTACTTTAGGGGGAAAATGACCAAAATATGGCAGACCTGGGGCCTTCATTAGGCTCCCAGTCTGCCATGACAGCCATCCACACCCTACTATCACGTTGCGGGGGTGGCGATGAGGTGACAGAGGAGCCCCCTCTTTCAAATGGTTTAGATGCTGTAGTCGCTATTGACTGCATCATCTAAGTGGTTAAACAGCCGGATCGGCCAGCCAACACGCGCTGCCTGTGAGCTCGCTTCATACTCCCCCTTGGCGGCCCTGACATATAGTGAGGTCTGAGGTCTGTCTCATGGTTTAGCCTGATCATCCTTACTATTGCTCAACACCCTTCCAATCTCTAGCACTTTTGGATATGTAGAACTTATTTTTAGACCACAGCCCAAGAATACCTATATTTCTCATTACAATTTTCTTACCAAGCCTAGAGATTTATCTCTGAACAGGTCAAACCAAGCTCATGTGGATTTTTGCATAATTCCCAGACCAATTAGATATTCCCTACCTGCAATCCACTGATTCAAGGCTGGATTAAGGTTGTTGGAGCATCTCTGGGACCTGGACCTCACCTGACCCCTATCGCAGCCCTCATATAGGGGAGGTGATAGCGCATGTCTATGGGAGTTATAGAGACAATCAAGCCAGGTACTCCATTATATTTCAAAAGAGAGGGTCACACTTATGCAAGACCACCTCTCCATCCATTTTTAGCTGGATAGCTTTGGCAAACAGTGGTTCCCCGTTTTCCTGAGTTTTCTCCATTCCCCGCCGTTGCGCGGAGGTATCTGCTGCAACATACAGCAAACAGCCACTGAGAATTGAGCGGGCCATGACGTACAGTAACATCACGTGTAGCCAAGGAGAATTCCCTAATAGGGTATATGAATATGGGCTCTCTAAACAAGACAACTACTTTAAGTCCCTAAATCCATAAGACACCTGTGAGGTGTGAGTCCCAGAGCAAATCAGTGTATACACTACCTATTTAAATAAAGACTACCAAGGGCATAACTACAAAATACTGGGTGGGGTGGAAGAACCAGCCTAGATCGGGAGGGTGAGTGAGTGGTGGAGGCTTCGGGGGCACTTGCCCTCCCTATAATCCAGCGATGTGCTGGTTCATAGTGAGACCTGATACCCTTACCAACCCCACTGGCCATCAAGCCCCTACTGGAGTGCCAAACACACCTCTAAGAGTTGGAAGATGCAAGAACTAAAACTACTCTTCTTCTTTTGTTTATTTCCTCTTCCTTTGTGATTTTCATTATTTTTAGGTTAAGAAATGTACGTATCTATTAATATCATGCATAGACATATATATGGATGAAATTGTTAATCTCATGTTAATCCCTGTTTCTTCTATTCTTTCAAAAAACAATAAAATTGTCGAAAAAAATAAACCCTGAAATTCCTACACATGCTGAAAATCTAAATTCAATCATGCAGTCCCTGAAGACAGAAGGTAGAGAACTCAATGTGATAGTCTGGTGATAAAGAGAGTGGCAGGCAATATTGGATGAGGTGTGGGGATCGCCTCGAATCACAGTGGAGCGGTGTGTAGTCATAAAAGGTAGAAAGAAATACGAATATGTTTTGGTAAAAATAACAAAAACATCCATGTGGTTTTCCATCTGGCCGTAAGTCAATCTGATGGATGTAGAAGGGAATATATTGTGTAGGCAAGAGCAGCCATAGATAGATCTGTTTCCAACCCATTAGGAAGACAAGGTGAGAGGCAGCCCGCAGTGGTGTAGTGGTGGGGGTAATGGGTACTTCCCTCATCTGGAATTGCTTAAAATCACAGAATAAGATTTTCTTTGACATGTAATGATCCAAATCTTTCTATTTATCATAGTGATGACTTCTTACCTATGAGTTTCTGTATGCTGTCATCTTCCAATCGTACAACACAAGCTGAAATGATCCCATGGTAATCTTGTTACTTGACATGTGGTCCAGTGTAGGATCGGACCACGTAAGCCAGCTTTCGTTATTTCTAAGGGCATTGTAACCTTAAAAAAATGTTCTTTGCTGAGTTTTACCAAGCACAGGAGATGAAGCTAGAGATAGATAGCCTTATTATGGTCTAAATAGATGGTGAGAATACAGGTCAAGGTTTGGACCATGTGTGATGGAGGTGACGAGATGGTTGGATTCGCAGAACAGGGTTTTGGTCAGTGTAGGTGGTGCAGATTGTGCAGTATGAATGTTACCCACACTGCAGTTTATCAAGTTCACCACAGGTCCCCCCTCCAGGTAACATCCAGTGGTGGTAAAAAAAAGTGCATGATGGTCTCGAATTTTAGCCAACAACCATGAATGATCCAAAAACAACCCATTTTGGTTTTCCTCACACCTACTTTGTCTTCTTATTCTCTTACTCTGTAAACATTTGTCATACTAGGAAGTAAAATCTTTCTACCTTCAGTTTTGAAGACCAAGGTGTAAGGGTACAAATAGAAGCTGACATAATAGATTTACATGCAAAGAACTTTAGCAGTTCCCGGAGGTGGCTGCTGAAATGATGTTTTTTTTTGCAGGAAATTAAAAATGAATGTATCAGATATTTGGCTTAAATGTATTTCATTAATCTATGTCTGGTTTGACTACTTTCTGGCAGGTGTTTCCTCTGTGGCTTCCCTGATGTCCCTAGCTTGGGTGCTAGCCTCCTATCACAAGCTCCTACGGGACTCCCGGGATGATAAGAAGAGCATGAGCTACAGAGGGGCACTTATTCATCTCTTCTGGCGACTTTTCACCATATCATCCCGAGTTATATCTTTTGCCCTCTTCGCTTCAATCTTCCAGCTCTACTTTGGGATCTTTGTAGTAGTCCACTGGTGTGTCATGGCCTTCTGGATCATTCATGGTGGGACAGACTTCTGCATGTCCAAATGGGAGGAGGTCCTCTTCAACATGGTGGTAGGAATTGTGTACATTTTTTGCTGGTTTAACGTCAAGGAAGGCCGGACTCGATATAGAATGTTTGCTTATTACACTGTTATTCTGACAGAGAATGCTGCCTTGACATTCCTATGGTATCTCTACAGAGACCCTAACACAACCGACTCCTATGCCGTGCCAGCACTGTGTTGTGTTTTTCTTAGTTTCGCAGCCGGGGTCGCAGTCATGTTTATCTACTATGGCGTGCTGCATCCCATGGGGCCACGAGCCAAGATATTTGCCAGCTCCTGTTGCGCCGAGCTGCTCTGGGGCATTCCTTTGCCCCCTGATGTTGAGCCTATGGCACCACAGACCCCTGGGCACCGGGGGGCCCAGGCAACGCCCACCAGAGCGGTGGCGGAGCAACAGGACGATCTTGCAGCTGACACATGCTTGCCCGTTTTCCAGGTGAGACCAATGGTGCCATCTACTCCATCTGGGCGCCCTTATTACCCAGAGGGGCCCCTCATAAAGATCGACATGCCAAGAAAAAGATACCCAGCTTGGGATGCTCATTTTGTTGACAGACGATTGAGAAGGACTATCAACATTCTTCAATACGTCACCCCCACAGCTGTAGGTATAAGATATAGAGACGGTCCTCTCTTGTACGAGCTTCTCCAGTACGAGTCTTCTCTCTAATGCTCCAAACCCAGAGGAACCTTATTTTTGTTTACGAGAAACACAGCTCATTGAGAAATAACACAAAGAGAGAGCTTGCCACAAGCTTCATTTATGGTCGCTATATGTATACAAAGATATTCTCTATGTTTTGTAAGTAAAAACAAAAAAAACGAAGACTAACCTTTGGTGTTTTACACACGAGAAACAGTATTGAAACATCCACGCTACTATCTAGGGTGGAGAAAAGAAGTCTCCGCTCTGTATTTTATACATTATACACCAAGTGTAGAGAATTCATGGGACTGGTGCTGATAGAACAAACTAACCTTCAACTGCCTTATGCCCTTTGGTGCTGAGTTTCATTAACTACTGTCACCTCTCTAATGCAAAACCGGTGGTTATTCAGTCAAGAAAGCGATGAAGCCTTTTTTCGTCTGACTACTTTTATGAGGTCAAGGTGCGGAGCAATGCTGAGACGGAACACGACCCATGTGTCGTCTCACACCAGGGATATATAGGACCCCGTTTCTTGCTTGACCCTTTTACTGCCGGCCTCTCCCGCAACAGCCAAAGGGTAAACAAGGGGCGGGATCTTGGAAAGGCGCTATGTGATGGTCAGCTGTATTCTGCTTGCACTGAATTCACATAGTAATACCATTTTTACTTCCAAAAACATAAAAAAAACAAAAAAAACAACAGTTGACCTTTGATCAAACACCAAAAAAAAGTGTTACACTCTACACACAAGTATAAAAAACAAACAAATTCAGTAATAATTAAACTCAGCATGGTAGCAAAAAGAATGAAGACAATTTAAAGGCACAATACTTGGTTGGTGACTGTAAAATTAAATTTCTTCTAATTTCCCGTTTTCTTTTAAGGCTGTGTGATGAGTACGGTGTGTTACCCACTAAAGTCCTATTTGTGTCTCATGTTTAATCTGAGCCTTAAGGTGATCTTTAGTGCTTGTATACTTTTTTGTTTTGTCTTATGACAAAAAGATATATATCTAGGTTATTTTCCTCTAACAGAGATACAATTACTGGTGCTTTGTACTTCTTTCAGTTGTGATTGGCTAAAACCGTTCACATGGTGCATTCTAGAACTGCGGTGAAATTGTTCTCCTTTGTAAAGTGTGTATATCACAGAAATGAATGAGACAGCTGCTAGATTATTATTTTTTTATTTCACCCGCAGTTCTAATAAGATAATATCTCTTTCCGTAAAGCTTGACAAACAGTACTGTGTTTTTTCGTTTCCCAAACTGATAACAACTGAATTTTTTTAATTTTATTTTTGGATTATTTTTTATTTCTTTTTTATTTTTATTTTCTCTTGCTCATTATGTTTTGGTTTTCTCAGATATGTGCACAAAATATGAATTTCTGGTGTATTATAAAAATAAAATTGTTTTAGTATTTTTGTTTCACACCTCGATAGACTACGACGCATTCTAGAGTATTGCTCCTTTAAACGGCCATCTTGTTTCAAGGCATCATTTCCCACATTCGCTCTACTTGGCAAACGAAATATAAAAGATATATAAATATATATACATATATATAGAGAGAGAGTATATTTAAGTAAATACTGTTAGTTTTTTTCCTGTGTGTGCAGTCGAAAGGAGTCGGTTTATATTATTTTCCTTGCTGAGAAAAAAACAAAAACATTTCGGAGCTCAAACCAATGTTGAGCTGAGCTACGGAGATGTTCAACATTGTGCGTTGCAATGAATTTATAACCGATTGTGTTTTGTTTTTTTTAACCTTCTATTGTCCTAGTTATTTAAGAAGGTAATACAAAGATGAAATTAGGAAAACATTAAGTAAATACCTAAATGTGGTTCAAAAATATACAAAAAAATTATCACATTTTTTATGCTGTTTTCTGTGTTCTGCAAAGAATTATGGGAATTTATTCACCGTATTGTAGGAAGGGCTGCTTCACAAAAAAATGTAGCCTGCGTACCAAAAAAATATAAATTATTAATTTAATGGTTTTGCTTTGAGCCAAACATTCCTAAATTCCTACAAAATTGCCCACAATTCTAAGAAAATATTTATTTTTTACTTGTATTATTTACCTTTTTGTTTTATGGATTTTACTTGTACAATATGTGTGTCTGTTATCGTCTTTGTGTGCATGCTATGCTAATTTATTATTATTTTATTTTTGCAAATCCACCAGGGACTGTTTATGAAAACTTCAGTGCAATACAGAGAGAATAAAAATGGAGAAGAAAAAAAATGAACACGTGAAAGGCTGAAATAATAATTATTAAAAAATAAAATCGGATCTGTCATTAGACTATGCTGCCCAATGTAAGAGCAGCATAGTGTGAGGATAGGATTTTTCTGTGCCATTTGGCTAATAGGAGCGATCAAAGGATACACCGGACTCATAGTTATGAGTACGGAGTGTTCATGAGAGGAGCGCTCCCCCCCCCTCCCCACCTCCGAGGAGTGATAGCTGGCAGCTGTTATGCAGATACACAGCAGCCCGTCAGTCCCTGCTACAAGGGGCGGGGGGAGGGCTCTCCTCATGAATACACTGGACTCATAATTATGAGTCCGGCGTATTTAGTGATAGCTCTTATTAGCCTAACGGCACAATCAAATTCTGGTGTATACTGAATGGTTTTGGATCGGTTGTCGTAATACCATTACCCGATCAAAACCATCTAGAATTAAGGGATAAGTCTTTCAAATAGTGTTATATTCCCGAACTGTCTGTGGATTTTTCCATAATTCTAGGCAAAACCAATACACTATTCTATGCCTAGTGTAAGGCCTAAAGAGGCGGAGCATGACACGAGATTTAAACACCATTAAAAAGAGAATGCCTGTGTCATGCTCCGCCCCCTCCAGCCCTGCACTAGGCATCACACAACACAATGTATCGGTTTTGCCCAGACAATTCCTTAAATAACATAAAAGGGGCCATTTGCAGTATAAATTTCTATCTTTCCTGTGTTGTTGTTTTGTTTTTTTCTTCTGGCAATATACATATTTTTGAATTAAGGCTCTATTCACACTATTGTCGTCTTCCGTTAATAAGCCGAACCGGATCTTGATGGGCCAACAATGACTTATAAAGGGGTCTGTAAGGTCGGGACGGACTTGAGCTTAACGACTGTGTGAACTGAGCCTTACAAAAAGGAATTTTCACAAAACTCAGATCATCGTAGAAAAAAAAATACAAAAATATTCACCTTATATGACTGTTTGTTTGTTATTTTACGGTTACCGGTGATTTAAAAAAAAAAAAATACATCACCATAAACATTCACAGCCATGACACATGATGCAGAATTTCTTACGAAAGCAAATGTCATCGCTGTCCATGATATCACTGTCTCTGGTGTGGTGCTAATGCTGTAAATGGGACATTCTTTGAAAGAAGTTCTGCATCAGCTGCTGTTAAACCAGTTTCTTCAGCATTTTTCTGCAGAATAGGGATTGTCTACATATCATAAATAAAACCATGTATGTAAAAATCTATATATATATATTGACTAGTTCTATTGGTTATGGGGATCGGTCATTAGACTCGGGTGTGACTGCCTGTGACCGGGCCTTGCTGGGAAATTCTTGTGTTTTTATATCGTATAATTGCCGAAGCAAATATCACGTTTATTAAGACCTATGTAAACCATGCTGCTTATATAGGTTTCATGGGTAACAACTAGGACATATGTAATTCTAAGCAGCAGTTTTATAGGGCGAAACCTAAATTATAATTGTGTATAGGTACACTTGCGAATATATATGTAAAAAAAATTCCCCGTACGACAATAGAAATCTATATTTTTTCTACTAATTAGCGTAACGCGAGGAATTGTAATTATATAAATCACCCAAATGCCACAACCTCAATTACCTGACAATAGACTTTTCTATTCCGTAGGCTTGGTGCCTTCTCCTTAGGCTGGCTATTTGATCGTTCGGCCGACAGCTGTTCCTCCCGACTCCCCCATACACATTCCCGCTCGGCTCGGCCAAGCGTGGATGTGTTTTCAAAGGGAGAAAGCCGCTTCCGGAGGAGTCTGGCTTATCTACAAATGAAAGTCAACATGCCCGATCCCTTTCTCCCCCGACATCTGCCGTCGGGGGAGAGTCGGGACTCCACCATACACATTAGATGGTCAACCGGTCCCACCCGAATCGGCAGGTTCGACCGACATACATCTGATGTATATGGCTAACACTGTTTCTTGTTAATTGGTGTCAATAGCTACTACACAAGTTTACTAATTCATCAAATTGTAAGGTTAAGTGGTCCGAAATTTGATGTGCCTAAAGTTTCGTTCAGATCTGCGTCAGGGTCCCGTTCTGACGTTCCGTCGGAGCTTCCCAACAGAACGGGACCCTGACTGAAATGGAAACCGTAGATTTGATTTCAATGGTGACGGATCTTTTGCCAATGGTTTCCGTTTCTCTCCGTTGTGCAAGGGTTCAGTCGTTTTGACGGACTCAATACCGTAGTTGACTGCGCTATTCATTCCATCAAAACTACGGAACCCTTACACAACTGAGACAAACGGAAACCATTGGCACCGGATCCATCACCATTGAAATCAAATCTACGGTTTCCGTTTGTTTCAGTCAGGGTCCCGTTCTGACCAGAAGCTCCGACGAAACGTCACAATGGGACCCTGACGCAGATGTGAACGAAGCCTAACTTAGCTTTTCAGTTTGCTCATCTACAAAATACAAGACTAATTTGGGAATGAAGCCTATTCTACAACTCATCTTCAGGTGCTATGACCAGGTCAACTTTAGGCTGGTTTATTAATAATTTCATTATAAATTCTGACCTTATCTACGAAGCAATGCTAGACATTGTATTTTGAGATCCATGGTCCTATAAATAAAACTCCCGATAGTTTATACTCTTACAACTGGTTGATAACCAATAATCTCCAAAATTGTTTATTGTGCATGGGTTGGAGTTGAGGCGTGAATTGGTTTTGGTTGAGTGTATAGAGATGTGACACAATTGAGATTTTATGTACAGGGTGTTCCAACTCGGAGCTGGTATGTCCTGTTATAGAAACCATTTTGGGTACTGGGGCAATTTTCATCAGCATGCAATCTATGGCCACGCTATATTAGATTGCCTTAAAGTTGCCTCATTAATGTTTGCTACTTCTCTTATTTGTCGGCTGAATCTTGCTAAATTCCCCAAAATACCTGTCGCCATTGAGCTCATAGAAGAGGTATACCTTAAAACTGCAGCATCACTAGTCTTGTAAATGGGGAAAAAGTGCAGTACTATTTAAAGTGTTGCAGGTTTCTTTATAGAGCTTTGCAGTATTTTTTATTTTTAGGTATGGCCCTGATATAAGGACAGAGGGTAGAGTTTTGAATAAAGGGTAGGTACATTTGCAACCATTTTTTAACTGCTCCAATGAATCTAAAATAAAATATGAAGAAACTTTGCAAACAGTCTTGAAATCCCCTACCGTTTTGTGTATACAGCTCCTATGCAGAACTTTGTGTCTTCCAGGTGACAGATTACAAATAAAACCCTGTATGCAATCATATGTTACTCCAATCCCTTTGCTACTTCCTAACCTACAGACAGTAGAAGGGCAGCAGATGGAAGAGAATAAGACTCCCTACACATCATATTTAGGAGATCCACTCCCCGGTATATCTTTGATCAAATCAGGATCAGATCTTGGCACAAGGAAGAGATTAAACATTCCTAAACATTTCTCTTCTCTCTTGTTTCAATATCCAGTCCGCCTTTTGGTCGTAAAAGGCGTACGGAAGAGCAAATGCCCTGAACATGATGTGCAGAAGACTATGCATCATTGTTTATAGTCTGTAACCATATGGTTACATGTAGTTAGAACAAAGAGATTGGAGTGTTCCTCCAGCTCACCTTATCACGGGTATGATTTGTTGGTAGCGCCCGGGTCCTCGTGTCGGCACACGGATAACATAAACAGGAAGGTTACATGTAGTTACATATAGTTACATAGTTGATAAGGTTGAAAAAGACACAAGTCCATCAAGTCCGACCTATAATCCTACTGTGTTGTTCCAGAGGAAGGCAAAAGACGGATGCCAATTGCCCCATATTATGGGGGAAAAAATATATCCCTGACTCCAAACATGACAATCAGAATAAATTCCTGGATAAATGTCCCATCTCGAGAATCTAGTACTCATAACCTGTAATATTATTGCATATAAGAAAGACATCCAGGTCCTTCTTGAACTTGTTCAATGAATCAACCATCGAAACATCCTGTGGTAGAGAGTTCCATAGTGTCACTGCTCTTACAGTAAAGAATCCCTATAAATGAAGGCCTATTCCTCTAGACATAGAGGATGCCCCCTTGTCATGGTTACAAGGCTAGGTGTAAAAAGACCATTAGAAAGATCTCTGTACTATCCAGTTATATATTTGTACATTGTAATTAGATCGTCCTAAGCCGTCTTATACTGAATAAACCCAAGTTTGATAACCTTTCTTGGTATTCCCTCCTTTGCACCCGCTCTAGTTTAGCTATATCCTTTTTATACACAAAATTGTACACAATATTCCATGTGTTGTCTGACTAGTGATTTGTACAGACGCAAAACTATGGTCTTATCATGACCATCTGTGCCTCTTTTAATGCATCCCATGATTTTATTTGCCTTGGCAGCAGCTGCCTGGCACTGGTTGCTAAAGTTACATAGTTACATAGTTACATAGTTAGTACGGCTGAAAAAAGACACATGTCCATCAAGTTACGTTTACTGTCCACCAATATTCCCAAGTTTTTTTCACTGGCAGTTTTAGCATTTAATGCATAATTGTGGAATTTATCTCTTCGACCATAGTGCATAACCTTACGCTTATCCACATTTTTTTATTATTATTTATTTAATACAAAATTGCAAAAAGATCTAATACATAGGCTTCTCAGCACAGAAGAATTTAACATATAAGCCCTTTAAATCCCCGCTCCCTCTACCCATCATTCCCTTATTTATCCACATTAAATTTAATTTGCCATTTCTCTGATCGCGCCTCCAGCTTCCCGATATCACTTTGTAATATTATATTATCCTCCTCTGTGTGGATTACTTTACAGAGCTTAGTATCATCTGCAAATATTCTGCAAATCTTGAAATTGTACTCTTTAAGGGTATGTTCACACTAAGTTTTTTGCAAGCGTTCTTAGCCGCTTTTTTCGGCGTCTTTCGCAACATTTTTCGGCCGCGGCCGTTGAGCGCTGCGGGCTAAAACTGCAGTGAAACCTGCTTTCTCTGCCTCCCCCTGATGTCGCTGGGAGGTCAGAGACGGAAACGCAGGAAGGAGCATGACGCTATTTTTCCCCGCGAGCGGTTTTTTAAGCTCGCGGGTAAAAACCGCCTCCGCCTCCTATTGAAATGAATGGGAGGTGATTTAGAATGGTCTTTGACAATGTTTCTGCGTCCAAAACAGCACCAAAAAACTCTTTGTAAACCAGCCCTAAACCCTCTACAAGGTCATTAATAAATATACTAAAAAGAAGAGGGCCCAATACTGACCCCTATGGAACCCCACTCTGAGGATGTACCATCAATAACCATCTGTTTTCTATCACTGAGCCAGAAGTTAACCCAATTACACATGTTTTCCCTAGTCCCAGGAGTAGGCCCCATGGAGACACATAGGTTTGCACAGGAGCTGTATACAGAAAACAGTAGGAAATATTTATTTAAGAATTGTTTGCATTTTTTTAGATTTTAAATCCACTTGATCAACAACAAAAAAAAGCAAGAAATGAGCACAAGCTTATTATCATGAATGGTTATTTGTCATCGCCTATCAAGCCCATAAACAATCAAGTCGCAAATTGGCAATAAGAATTTAACCTTGCCAGAACTTTGTTAGAAGCCAACCATGGGGATTGTTTGATCCTTCATGTCAAAATTTCACCTGATAGTTGGGTCAAATTGTAAAAATTTGTATGCCGTGACAGAATTTAATCTAATGTCATGCCGAAGACTTAAATCAAGTCAGTTCTTTTTCAGACTTCTGCTTTTCCGTGATCTTTGATATCTTTTTGAGTCATTTACTGGGGGTGTTTTAGAAATACATCTACGGACGCGTTCTTGAAGAATTAAAATTTTTTATCAGCTGTTCCGTACCAGTGGTGAATGTGGAATTTTGGCACATGTTTTTAATGTGGTTAAAGGAACCACGTGTTGACATCTTGATATTTGCTACTGAGTTTTGAACGTACTAATATGGTTCTAAATGGATGAGATACCAAAATACGTGAAAACTTTTTTATATTATCAGGCAGTGTTTGAAACCGTACAAAGACAACAATGCGACAAGCTTGGCAGATTTCCCTAATACCTTAAATGACATATTAGTAAGGTTCACTGTACCATCATGGCTTCCTTTCATAACGGAGCCATACCTGTTGACGGACTTGTTTTCAAACCTATTATAGGATCCACCAGGATTCCATCGAGGTTGTGGTGTTTTTTGATGGCAAGACTTCAGGCTGTGCTATTATTTCTGTCGAAAACACCAAAACCACAACAGAAGGGGAAACAACAACGATAGGAAAGAACCATAATTTGGTCAACCCAGCTGTTACTTGACTATATTTGCAGCCAGAATAGGCAGTATTTCAAGTTTTGGGTTGCAAAATGTGTCTTGAATGTTACAACCGATTTAGGGAACTTTTATTCCTGCATTTTTGGTCTGCCACTAGGTCTATTGCTTGCCATAATTAATGTTTGCCCAAATCCTCTGATTTCTGTGACAGGAGGGTTTGACATTTTAATGTGTATAGGGCAGTCCAACTGTCCACTTAGGTCTGGCCAAAAGAAGAATCGGGCATGTTGGGTTACATAATTCCTGATTCTTTATTCCGCTGGGAGATACGTTGGTGTCTGAAGAGGACAAAGATATTTGGTAGAAACATATGCCCCTCTTCCTTTTCAAATTAACATACATGCCTGGCCGACCCAAGTGCATTTATGGGGGAGCGGGTAGAGGTAGCTGTTGGCCAAACAAGCGTTTGACTGTCAACTATCTCATGTGTATGGCCAGCATTAGGAACTAGATTGAGATAGAGTTGTGGTTCTATCTAGATTAAATACCTACAAATGGATTATGGGAAGGCATTGTGAAATAAGTCACTTGCTCCAAAGTAGACATCTCTTTTAACTGTGATTTTTTTTTACTTTGTTTAAATGTTGAAGGAAACTAATACAACCTCTTGGTTTCCATTTTATATTCTGGGTTTGTTGTAAAATAATCCAAAATACATTGTGTAATGGAAACAAATTTTTCTAAAAAAAAATTCAAAATTTGCCTTTTTGGCTATCAAAATCTCTAGTGTATGGCCGGCTTTACTTACCCTATGGTATGATATAATGAGTAACTTGATTACTCCTTTTACCTATCAACCAGATAAGACAAGCATAATATAAGAGACTATAGGTTGATTCATTAAAATATTTGTTAACTTCGACAAAAATTCGACAAAAAATGAGATGGTGGCAAACAACAACCCAAGCATTAAAAAAATAACCATACACACTCGAATCTCCAAAGTATGCACAATTCTACCTATTCAGGATTTAAAGAGGCATTTTTCAGTAAAGGTTCTGTTCTGTGCCTGGTTCTGTATAACAGAAACAAGAAATTAGTGCCAGAACTTATATTAGAGTCCGTCATGTGGTCGGTCATTTTCAGGGGACAAATAGTGGTGCATGAAGCACTATTTTTCCTATTAAATATGACGGAATTTGCAACAGAGGGTCCGAAATGAGCCTCCGAACTGGTCCTCCGACACAGATGTGAACAGAGCCTAACAAGGAGAAAGAAAATCAATTATAAATATTCAACCCAGCTATATAACCTAGAAACCTAACAGGGATGAATGGTTTCCACAGATATTAAGATATTACTTATTCTGTCAAAATTAGGTAAAAATCATCTAAGACCATGTTGAAGGCATCGTAACGCAAGTATAGTCCTCCCATTTTTCTGTAAGTTTCTACTTATAAGAGAAGCAGAAGTTGTCCCTAATATTGCTAACATACCACATATGCTTGTACATCGTATCTTTGTGGCACTTTGCCCTTCTCTGTGTCAATGTGGCATCATCATGGCCTTTTAACAACTAGGAATTTTTGTAAATAAAAAAATTATTACAAATCTGGATGGTAATCGTCTAATTGAGCTTTCCCCAATTCAAGGTGTCCTAGTTCGGCACCAAAGGCACAAGCTACATCTTTACAATAGTGGTCTACAATTGAAGGGCATCCCCTACAAAAAGAGGTAGTCCGAAAAAATCTTAAACCTGTGAACATGGCCCAAATATTCCATAGAAGAGGATGGATCTAGAGATTAAAGCTCGGCAATCTTTTAAATTTGATCGTAGGGACTCCACACAGGCATCATATACATGGCTCTGCCATGTGCATAAGACTTAATACTCAGAGATTCTACTGTAGAATAGGGGACAAGGGAAACATTCCCAATGGAAACTGTTTTTGAATGCTTCCCTCCTCAATGCATGGACTGACACCACTACTCCCACATTGGCTAGTGTGGCCAAGGATGCAATCTTCCAAGTTGGTCTCATAATTTTTATAATAATGCATTTTGGTTGCTTGGGGGCCATGCAAATGCAATATTAAATCAACTGCCTAAAGCAGCTGGCAATAGACCACCATTAATGACTGTCTCGCTGGACTTGCCATCTTGGATTATGTTTGGAAAAATGTAGTGGTTTTTTTTGGGCAAAATTAATTGTATTGATACAAAAATGTGGGCATTGATTCATTGGAATGCTGTTTTCTGATCACTATTATATTTTGTTTAATTCGTATTTACTCTCTATGGTGCACAGCGTACAACCGATCTTCTATGATTTGAGGATGGACTTCGAAATACTTGAATGTTATTAAAAGTGGATTTTTTTTTCAAAAGCAAAAACTTATTGGCAGACATCATCCTCATATATGTCAGAGTTGATTATATATAGGTATTCTGTAGGATAATAGTAGGTACAGTCACTACACAACTCTATTATCTAAGAAAACTGTATTGGGATCTTGGGTCATTTCATCTGTTATGAATCTACAAATCCAAAATGTCTATCAACAAAAAGTCAAAGTCTATGATCTAAGATAGTTGTGTATTGAGTAGGTTGCATATAATGGAAGGAATGCAAACAAATTAAATATAAATTGTGGCCATTTAGAAATAACTTCTTTAAAGGGGTTGTCTACTTTGGACAATCTTTTTATGTCAGAAGGATCCAACGACAAAAAGATGATCAAAGGGTGTCCTTTACTGAGACCTTCAAAAATCAGCTGTGATCTGTGGAGATTAAATTCCAAGTGTTAAATTCCCCTACAGCACTACAACAGGTGAAATGAAGTATTACACAGTTTGAATATAAATTAATGGGCCATCTGTGCAATGCATAGACATTGTTCGTCCTCCACAGTGAGAGCTGCTGAGTCAATCACTCTATTAATGCAGTGTCCCCTAATGACATTTGTATTTTATTTTTAAATCTACCCTTTAAAATATGACTATATTACACTTTCTATACTCACAAATTTGATCAACTCTCTCATAGTAGGCTATGTGTTGCCCCTGGTGGCATCATGTCTCCTGACTTTTATTTGGCCCTCATACATGGGGATCTGACAAATGCTATACTTGCTTCCCTAGACCTGCCCATATTGCAGGACTGTACAATAACTAATATTACTAAACTTAAAAACCTCTTATATCTCCAGCACAAAGACTTTATTAGAACATCAGACATCTGATTGTCATGGTGCCTTTTAAACTGGTGCTTCATGTTTTTTCATGTTACATAAACCAAGGCGGCCATTTCTAAAAATGTTGTCTACAAGTTGCCAGATACTTAAAGTACTTCCAGTTGTATATGAGTGCTTCATTCTGTTCAGCCGTGAATAATTCTAAGAGAGTGCCAAAGCTTGCCGATATCTAAATGACAAATACAACTTTGGATGTCATTTGGTCTTTTAATAATTACACCATTAAAGGGGTTGTCCGGGCACAGGATAGTTTTTCATACTGATGACCTATCCTGTAGCTAGGTCATCAGTATATGATTAGTGGGGGTCCGACATCAGCTGCTTTGGCTGCCTCTGTACACCGGTTGTCCGTGACGGAAGCAGATGGCTCCGGTCACAGTATAGTGGCTGTGCTGCTATACTGTGTATGGAGACACTCTGCTTCCGACACCGGCCACTGCACAACATCCGGTGCTCAAAGGCTGCTGAGACAGCTGACCGGTGCGGGGTTTGGGTGTCAGACCCCCACTGATCATATACTGATGACCTATAGTAAAGGTCTTCTCCATCTACGCTTGGCCAACCAAGCATTGAAACGCCTGGACACTTGGATGCTACTTTAGCGTGATAGTCACCCCCAGTAGAAGTAAATGGAGACCAAGTTGGTTGCAAGTTTTTCACTCATTTCTATTGGAGTGTGACTCAAGCAGGGAAAGGTTGCCCAATTCGAATCAGAGAATACTCAGTTTCAGTCCTGAAAATCATCTCTGGGATTTACTACACGTCTCACTGTTTTGTCTACAAGACTGGCTGTACACCATTTGAGACTGCAGCCTGTGATGGCTGAACTAAACCAGACGTATGTCCTGTGAGGGCAACGTATGCACTGGAGCTTCAGCAGCGGGTCAACGTGCCTGCTAGTTCAGGTTTTCCCACTTAAATGCACATTGAATCCTGACCATGGCTCTAGTCACTGTGTAACTTTTACCGAAGGCCGGCAACTTGTTTTATTATTGTTTCGAAACTCAGACCAAGGCTGTAATACTCTCAGGTACACCGGCCCGCCTGGCAAACTTAGGAGTTGTCCATTTGCAATCAAAGCCTGTTCCTTTATAGATTATCAAAGAAAACAAAACTTGGCAGGTGCTATCCCATGGCCTTATGCATTATTAGAGCATTCAGGAACATTGTTACGTCAGGCCTTCCACATCTCTGTACTTAAGAGACTATATCTTGTCTCCATGACTTGACCACTGGAAATTATATATTATATATCTTTCTAATGTATTTGCTTCCTCCCATACACTATTCTCACAACTAATAAATATTATAAAACAGCAGAAACAACAATGTACAAGGCCAAATCTGAACATACAGGAAGCTAAAACAAAAAAGTATGACTTGGTGCCTGGTGGGCTTTCGAGATAGATTGAAGAAGATCTCCGTCTTAGTGGAGAGTACTTCAGGTGGGTTTAAAGCTGTTGAGGCTGTTTTCTTGTAGCTGTCACCACTGCATTGTGGTTAACTTTTAGCATATAACTAACAGTAACGGTATAGAGATCAATAGCATTCCCGGGATTGTCATTTATACCTATACAGTAAAACCAACTGCAATGTTAATAGCTCCTAAATAGTAGCCACAGCCGATGTTCCTTCTAAGCGATGTGCTCAAGAAATTATAGAGTTAAAAATTCCTTGCAGACAGGTAAAGCAGGTAAATGGACTAATTTTAACGTTGTGTTAACGCTATATGTTCCAGAGTGCACAGCTCAGGATCTGTTTACACCTTGTCATTGCCCTAATTTCGGCGTAGACATCGGGGGATCCTCCCGACATAAGCCTTCAATGTAGGGCTGCGAAGTATTCACTATATAAGCATATAGTGGGATACATTGCAAATGGGCTACCATAGAATAACAAAGAGTACCACGCAGTATATGTTTTACTGTATTTGTTTGTGTGGAGTAACGTAGTCTACTATGCTATTCCATACTGGCAAAAAAAAGGTATGCCGCCACATACTGGCCCAACGTATGCCAAAAGGACAGATGTTTGTAATATGCCAGGTGCATGGGTTCCAAGGGATTTGTTCAACATTTGCACCGGGAACCTTTTCCGACATATACACCAAACGTAGGGCAATAACAAGGTGTGATTAGGGGCAATACTGGCCACATCACCTTTACACTTATCCGAAGGAATGTCCACTAGGGTAGAAAAGTCTCTAAGGTGATGGCTCTAAACACCCCCCATGTGCCTCACAACAGTGTATTGCGTCGTGAGCGGGCCAACCAACGACTGATATCACTGTATAGCCCTAAACATATACCTTTAATTCAGGTTACAACTATTGTCCGCTAACATACATGTAACTCATCTTCTGGACTGAGAAGACCCTAGCTTATTTCGATTGAGTAGGCCACATAAACCCAGGCACGTATGGCTACATATGGAGTTAAGTCATATCGCTCGATATATGGTAGAAGGACTAAGTAGCCACTTTGAACACAGTTCTAGGGCTTAGAAGACATAACGTTGTTGGTCCTTCTTTGACCAAAGTATGCTATGTAGTCATGATGTTCATCTAAGTACCATTGGCAATGGATAGAATGAATAATTGTCAAGGTTTCTCCATTCTTGTATGTTTGTTTGATGGAAATGAAAAGGCTGTCTATGTAGAACAATAGGGGCATATAGATTTACACACACAAATAATTAACTCCTTTGGAGTTTATTGATTTCATGGGCGGTGGTGTGAGATTTGTGTCAGAGGTTTGCAGTGACTTCACATGATGAAAGATGTTTCGTTTTTTTCCATTGGCTTTTAATTAGTCTAGTAAATGTTAATCCTTGAATGACACTTTATTCAACCATTATCAATAGAGATGAGTGAATCTTCAGAAATTCTCTTCTCCATTGATTCTTCAAATGCAAATCATGATTGTTAACCTCTAAACAGGCAAATCTGTTCTTCCTTCTCTAATCTCTTAAAATAAATAATCAAATAAAGCATTCACTTCAATTTTTATAGTTTACATATTGAATAAAGAGTAACATAACTTATCCTGTACTGATCCTGAGTTACGGTCTGTTTTATACTCCATAGCTGCACTCACTATTCTGCTGGTGGAGTCACTGTGTACATACAGTACATTACTTATCCTCTACCGGTCCTGAGTTACATCCTGTATTATACTCCAGAGCTGCACTCACTATTCTGCTGGTGGAGTCACTGTGTACATACATTACATTACTTATCCTGCACTGATCCTGAGTTACATCCTGTATTATACTCCAGAGCTGCACTCACTATTCTGCTGGTGGAATAACTGTGTACATACATTACTTATCCTGTACAGATCCTTAGTTACAGTCTGTATTATACTCCAGAGCTGCACTCAATCTGCTGGTGGAGTCGCTGTGTACATAAATTACATTACTTATCCTGTACTGATCCTGAGTTACATCCTGTATTATACTCCAGAGCTGCACTCACTATTCTGCTGGTGGAATCACTGTGTACATACATTATATTACATATCCTGTACTGATCCGAAGTTATATCCTGTATATATACTCCAGAGCATCACTCACTATTCTGCTGGTGGAGTCACTGTGTACATACATTACATTACTTACCCTGTACTGATCCTGAGTTACATCCTGTATTATACTCCAGAGCTGCACTCACTATTGTGCTGGTGGAGTCACTGTGTAGATACATTACATTACTTATCCTGTACTGATCCTGAGTTACATCCTGTATTATACTCCAGAGCTGCACTCACTATTCTGCTGGTGGAGTCACTGTGTACATACATTACATTACTTATCCTGTACTGATCCTGAGTTACATCCTGTATATATACTCCAGAGCTGCGCTCACTATTCTGCTGGTGGAGTCACTGTGTACATACATTACATTACTTATCCTGTACTGATCCTGAGTTACATCCTGTATTATACTCCAGAGCTGCACTCACTATTGTGCTGGTGGAGTCACTGTGTAGATACATTACATTACTTATCCTGTACTGATCCTGAGTTACATCCCGTATTATACTCCAGAGCTGCATTCACTATTCTGCTGGTGGAGTCACTGTGTCCATACCTTACATAACTTATCCTGTATTGATCCTGAGTTACATCCTGTATTATACTTCTCTCACTATTCTGCAGGCTTCAGAGCTGAAATCACCCAGCATTGCCTGCTGGCTCCATATCTGCGAGCTTATTCTAGTTATTTACATTCTAAGAATTGTTGTCTTTACACCAGTAACAGTACAGTAATCTGATGTAGGAAAATGTAGGAGCTCAGCTAATATGTTAAATAAGCTCTGATAACAAGCGTGCTGACTGTTTCCAATAATAACCTAAAAGAATTGTGAATGGAGCTCTGGGCTACAATATAGGCTGGATTTCAGGATGTATGTAAAGTTATCCTTTCGAGCAGGTGACCACACCAGAGATCATGCAGCGGCAGAACAGCCTGCATGCATTGCGTCTTGGCTGCCTACCTACTCCGATAGATACAATACATTGAATGGTGCATGGATCATTACACTACGTGATGCTACAATGCAACCACGAGTCATACTGTCTTGCGAAAAACTGGCTTAAACAGTCATAGTGCAAATACAACAAAACCTCAAATCACATACAAACAATGAACAACATATATAAAACTTGGAGAGAAAATAATTATCAGTAGTGCTGTTTGTATGACACTTTAGATTTTGTTTTACTGCTGCTGAAAACATTGGTAGCTGTATTATAAAATGTTCATCAATTTACTGCTGCTTAGCATTGCCTCACTTATAAAGGAAAACTTCACTTTTGCACAACAGATTAAATATATTTAGAAATCATTTTGCTTTACTTATCTTGCGCTGCTTTTTTAATTCTCTGTTCAAAAGAGAATGCTAAATTAAAAATTCTGCTAAATTCCTGTAACCAGAGAGCAGGGGAGTAAAATGTAGTGTTGCAGTTGCCTTCCCTAGAATAGTCATCAATCATGAGTGCTCCTGTACACACTCCTTCACACAACACAAAATTCAGAGATGGGAAGATACCACAGTGCCACCATAATGAAGGAAAAACTCAGTTATGGGGACACAGTGAAATCTTCCCATATCCAAATTTTGTGTCGTGTGTATATATAGGTAAGTAGGAATGTATTTACAAAGTTACTCAAGTTTTAAAGTAGATTTTATCTCTAAAAATGATAAGGGAGTTTTTCTTTAGGACAAATCTGTCTGAGCTATAGATATTAGATGGCCAATAGTGCAACAAATCTGGGCCAACAGCCATTTTTCTGTCTTACACAATTACATACAAAAGCCCCAGTGAAAGCATTGTTTTTTTAATTTGTTGGACATTTTTGTGTTGTTTTTTTTATTGTGTTTCTATTTTAGTAGCATCATTTTTATAACATTGTAACAGTGTATATTTTTGCTCTTGAATGCTGGTGGTTTCATAAAAAAGGAGCCCCTTTATTTACAGTTTGTCTTCTAGACAAATAATTTGTTAAGGGTAGCAATACCTACTTTAGACCCGTACCATTCAAAGGGAATTTTAATTTTTACACGTTGTATACAAAGCTGTATAATTAGCTGTGACATATAAATATGATTTTAGACCCTCTAGTTTTATATATGTTGCTCAAAGAAAGACAGACAGTATTAAAAATGTTTTTAATCCTCACACAGCCGATTCAGCCACATTGTATTCGATACATCGATGATTGCTCTATAGAGGTCAAGTATTAGTATTAGTGTTCTGACATGCTCAGGGCTGGATTTGCTTTTCAGAGTGACTGACAACCATTCCTAAGATTGTAAAAATGTTCCTACTGATCTTGGTAGCTCATAGGCTTCAGTCTATTCACAAAACCACAAAATGGCTTCTTACTTTGTGTGGAGACAAGAGCACTTATAATCAGTCTATCTGAGACAGAACTTTCTTATCACCCACGCTCAAAACTATGCAATATCTTATATAAAATCAACCTCTATTAACCAGCCGGATTCTTAAGGTATCCCTCTCCCTAACTAAAGAAATCATGTTAAACTGAACAAAGCCAATACTATAGGATGGAAAGGTGACAATTGCAGTTCCAAGCCATAAATGTGCTTAAAGGGGTTAACACCACCCCCCTACAACCACTACCGCTGCTATGGCACCAAGAGAAAAAGCTCTAAAGCCTTCTGGACACAAAATAATTTTTAAGTGGACATGCCCTTTAAAGAAGCCCATCATGCTAATATATACAACATGTATACTAGCACATAGATATCAAATATCTTTATATCTATTTTTTCCATATTTTTTTCTGACTTCCTGTAAAAAACATTATATTACAAAAGAATATTTTTTTTTCAGGTTTCTTTTTTTCGAAACCGCACCACTTATGACCAAGGACTATCTGATATTGTAGCTCAGCCTCATTTACTTGAATGGGGCTGAGCTGCAATACTTGAAATAGTCTACAGACATCAGCGATGCTGTTTCGGAGGGGGAAAAAAAGAAGATCCTTTTTTCTAATGTTAGAAAAAAAATACAGCTGAAATTTTTAATTCGTATTTGACAAAAATGTACAGTTTACAGAAGATCAACCCCTGAACTGGCAGATCTGGTACATATTGTGAAAAAAAACAAAATTGGACGACCATGCTATAGACATATAGATTCAGCCGACGACCGCCCAAAAGAATCCACAAAGATCACCGTTTCGAAAAAATTCAGTCGATCGTTTGTAGCCGTTCAAGTAAATTTTTAGAACCCTGTTTGCCATTTCAGCCGACATTCATCTTATGTGTATGGCCGGCTTCAGACTTATGTAATGTAAAGGAGTTTTTGGAACACAAGCCCACTAACAACCTCCCAAAAAGTAGAATCTCACTTTTGGTAATGCACCTATTCAGCCACAAAGCATTCATTTATAATAGTTCTCACCCCCGCCCCTCACCCATGACTCTTGTTCTTACAAAATAATCCTGGAGATCACAGATCAGAACACAAGTCTTCTTAGTAAAACATTCATCTTGTTAATTTGTGCGTTACTGATAATAAATTTATTGGACAAGCCTCCATTTTTTTTCTTGGCAGATGGTTGGTATCTCTTACATCAAAGCTTGTAGGTAGTAGACGATCTATAAAAGACTTTAAAGTCAATTAAAGTGTTTTTCACATCTAATATATGAAATCTCATGCTGGTCATAGCAAAAATCTATACGATTTATGTTTTAGAATGAAAAAAGGGGTCTGTTTCCCTGAAAGATTACCTTTAAAGATCAGTGAGCATTAACATTTACTTGTTTGGGAGCTACTGTGATATTAGAGGGTGGACCAATTTTGTGACTCACAGACAGCTGGGGGCTGGAACTTCACTTTCCTGGTCTCCTATTGTAGACAGAACAGGGGGGAGGGTCCCTGCTGCAGCCAGTTGCCTTACAGGTTTGTGAGATAATATGTAACACATACATTTTTTAATGCAATATGAAAAAGAATAGGAAGAAAGGAAAGGATGATATTAAAGGGGTTGTCTCATAAATACAATCCCTGTCCATATGCCCTATTAGGGCACATGGATGTTATAGAGGGTGGTCTCCGATTCGTGGACCACTCTATGAGCCAGAACAGAGTGCCGCTCTGTAAGATCTTTTTAGAAAAGGGTACCATTTTGATATATTTCTACACCTAGGTGGATGCTATTTTCTTCTTCCAAAAAGTCTGTTGTGTTTAGTTCTGAAGGAATTCCTGGACATTGCGAATTTGCATCCTTGAGAGGGAAGATCTTATAAAAGGAGTGTGCTGTGGACACCGTTTTTTTTTTATTCTCTGTAAGATCATCTGAATGGGCACATGTTATACTACATTTTCCCTGTAGCAGAAATCACCCGGGGGAAGTCTGACGAGGCAAAACTTTTAAGGGAAGAATTTCTGGGATTAATTAAAAAAAATATTTTGTGAATTTTAGTGTTTCCTTAACTAAAATGTGATCCACTTAACACCGATTCCAAATGCCTAACTGTGGCATTTTCTGCTATACACATCAGGTGGCTGTGTGCATATTTATACCTCCAAGTCAGTGACCCAAGATATAGAGCAGATCCGTAAAATGAATACAGCAATGTCTATTGAACAACTTTTTTATTTTTATATTTATTTCTTTATTTTTCAATCAAAAGATTCGAGAGATGATTACTCAATCCTATCTAAATAATTTAGGGCAGCAGTATAAGCTTCCATTTTAGTTTCATATATAAAAATAGCACATAATTTTTAAGCACAAAAAAAATCAGCAAATAAAGATGGCTTTTTATTTTGGTCTAAGTATAAAATCTATTCAGATAGTAAGAAGTTAAGCCAAATTTCTGTAATTATGCTTCCGGGTTCCTCATTGTTCTGTATCTACCTCACCTTTATTAGTTTGGTTTCTTGTGAATAAATGGTATATGTAGGTATAAATATACATAAATATATATAAATATATATACACAAATATATATTTTCTTGTTTTTGCAATAAACTACAAAGTGAAGGACAGAAAACAAAAAATCCTCATATATATGTTGACAGAAAGAGAAAGAAAAATCTATATTCAGGCTGTGAAATAAAATGTATTGTTTGGGTGTTTTTCTTCCGGGTATTTGTTGTCTGAGGCTGTTCGTTGTATAATTTTTTATTTTTTTTTTAAATGCAGCGGTTTAAATGCAGATATAATAAGCGGAACACTATATATTATCGTCCCCAAACTCTCCAGTATTGATGCTGCTTAAGAAAATGTGTACAGAATACGTTCTATGATTTCAGATGCGCCTAAAATGACCTGTAATATTGTATTTTAGGAATTAGTCGGCAAATGCGTATGATGATAGAATTTGTGTTATATGAATAGAACAGTGTACATAAAATGATTCTCATTAAAAACTGTCCACGCCTCCGTCAGTTTTTCTGTTCTGCTCCGTCAGTGGACTAGAACAATGAAAATACCGAAAACGCCGGTTCTGTTGTCTGAAGGATACCATCGCCGTCCAACAGAACCCATTGACCAGGGTGTTCATGGCTATACAGAAAACAATAGTGCAGGATACTGCGCTATTGTTTCCTGTATTTTCCGCCGGATCTGTGACGGAGGCCCCTAACGGAACCTTCAACGCAGATGTTTTTTTTCCATTTTTTTTTTTCAAAGCATTAAAATTAGCACCAATCAATTTAACCCATCAGGAACTTTCTTTTTACTGTTAATGAGATAACCTGATAGATTAGATAGATAGATAGATAGATAGATAGATAGATAGATAGATAGATAGATAGATAGATAGATAGATAGATAGATAGATAGATAGATTTAAATTATATATTGAAAGTGAATATAGCGGTTAGAGCTTCATTTTTCTATTAGAGTGCTCCAAATCATTTTCATAGATATCAGATTATAACACTCTGGCTACCTGCAGCTTAGTGCATACTATTTTATTATTGAGTTCAATGTATGAACAGTATGCAGTAACCTCCTAAGCGCCACCTAGTGGTGACGGTGGCAGACAAGACTTTATCATTTAACTCTATGACTATGCAGGGGATTTGGAGCACTGTGTCAGAAAAGCAGAGCTCTGGCCTCTATAAAATATATTAACAAATAAATTCAGCACAGAATTTTTATTTAGTTGGTGTTCAAGGATGGACATTCACTATAAGGTTATCTTAATGTATTTTTATTATTATTTTATATTTAACAATTTTTTTGGGCATAATCCATTGCTTACTATATTTTTTATATTCAAGAAACTATTCCTTAGTGTCTCAAACTGTGTTATGTTTATCCTGGCGGTAATTAACTGTTTACAATCCTAACACATGACAACATATACTGTACAAATAATAAAAAAATTATTCTTCGAATAGCGACCTTGATGTGAGTGTCTATATACCTGAGAAACATTCATTCCCACGAAGAGGTAGTTTGTAAACATGGGGGGGATTTTTTTTTTTTTTATGAAACCCATTTGCGAACCCTGCTATTGTTTTTAACTTAAGTAGGAAGTTCAACTTTTTGGTTTCCATTGAAATAGTCGTACATGAAATAATTACGAAAGGCTATTGATAGATTGTGTTTTTAGACTTTAGACAACATGGACAGGGCACCAAGTCAAACAAAGAGTATATATGAATTTAGAATATTATTAAAAAGTTAACATAAAGTTAAAAGGAAAATATGTATCAACTTTTTTTAAGCAAAAATAAATAATTTGATGTCGTTTTGGCGCTGTGAACAACTTCGGAAATAGGAATGTGATTTTGAAAAAGTGTGTGACTTATAAAGAATATGTAAATTAAAAGCAGATGGAGGTGGTTGTTGGCAAGATTAAGAGATTTCTATCTTGTATTATCTAAGAGTTGTCATTTTTAATGTTCTTTTTAATTCGATTTTTTTTACTGTGTAGTATATTGTGGAATGACTTACGATATATTTCAAGGGAGAGTCTAAAATTTGGAGAACTAGATAACTAATTAAAAAGAACTAATAATATAAATGATTAAAAAATAATATTTGAGTATAATTATGGCATTAAAAGTTTCCCGAAGTTTGACTTTATTTTCAAAAGTTTTGTCACTCTGAGACCACAAAAATTGTCTTCAATATTTACAACAAAGCACAAGTACTTTCATAGCACAATGCCTAGGCAAGTATTACTTTTTACAATTTTGGGTATAGGAACAAAAACACTTTGGGTATAGGAACAAAAAATGTATTTTTTTTTTTTTCCAGAGTTTGTAAAATTTGAATTGTACTATTTTTGAGCTCTTATATATTTTTCTTGAGCTCTATATATAAATGGTTAACAAAGCACATGGCAGGTTATTGTATAAATATCATAGAAAAATGATGTACAACTATTTTTATTTAAAAAAAAATATATATATAAAAAAATGGCAATAAGCACAGTAGGTTTCGATGACATGTAAACCACTGGTCTAGTAATTTTTGTTTTTACTGTCTAACAAAACATGAATTTTAGTTTCATCATTATAATACAAGATGTTTAACAGATTGTGTAACCTGTAGAGCACTGGTCTCCAATTGGTGGCTCTCCAGCTGTTGTGATACTACAACTCCCTTGTACTACAAATCTTAAATCCACCCTGAAAAACAAATTGTAGAAGATGAAGTGGTACTAAGCTGCAATTGAAGAGTATATACCACTTTAAGGCTCCGTTCACATCTATGTCGTAGCTTCCGTTCATAACTGAAGCCACAACACAGCGCCAAATACGTCATATGACAGATATCACCAACGTACGATGGACTTTATTGACTTTTAATGGGGTCCATCAGATTCCATCAAGTTTTCCGTCGTTTTGA
The DNA here is from genome assembly GCF_050947455.1 of Rhinoderma darwinii. Lineage (NCBI taxonomy): Eukaryota > Metazoa > Chordata > Amphibia > Anura > Rhinodermatidae > Rhinoderma > Rhinoderma darwinii. The sequence goes on along the minus strand of NC_134690.1, from coordinate 17,737,536 downwards.
CGAGAAGAATAGTCCTATTCTTTCCATCAAATGTGACGTGATTTGTGACATAGGCTCCGGATGGAGCCTCCAAGGAAATATGAACACAGCCTAGTAGGAATATTTTTTAATCTTTTCTTCCCCAATAAGTATTTATTTTTTATTTATTTGTTAATAATATTATGTTCTTCCGGTTTGTTTTTTTTCCCATCAGAGACAAATAAGACAACAGGCCTATTGGCTTTTTGGCTTTTTTTCGAAACTGCGCCCAACATTTAGGCTGCTCAGAGTGACAAAACAAAATTTTATCAAACATTTTCTATAGTTGCATTTCACATTAGGTTTATCAGCTCCGAGAGACAAAATATTTTACATTTGGTCTGCGTGTTGGGATTGTATGAGCAATTAAATTAGGAAATTGTGGGCTTTTTTGTAATTGTGTAAAATCTTTTTTTTTTTTGTAAGCTGTAGATACATTTTATTGAATCGCACCTGTTACATCCAAATGGGGGTAAGACTTAATTTTTTATTTTTTCCGTTAAATGGTTTACACGTAGCTGCCACAGCGCATCAGCTACGTGTGAACCCAGTAATTCTCTTAGTGACATCATCATGTAACTCACTAATGTGATTGGTTCCAATGAAGTCAATTGGCTACAAAAAAAATATCTAAAAAATCTATCCATTTTTTATATATGGGTGGATTTTAACCGTTATTGTGCTGGGGTCCTCTTCAACTGGTGCAAACAACACTTTAACATCAGGGAGCTGCCTCTATTCAGTGATAAGCTAGCAGTGTTACTGTAATACACATATCTTATACTGTAATGAACCTTGCACTGTAAAGGTTAGTATTAGATAATATCTTAAGACTAGTTTTTGTATTTTTATTATATCTAAATACTGTAACATTTTTGTACATTGTAATTATTAAAACAACATTTTTTTTTCTCGTCGTCCCCCCCCCCCCTCTCCCGTTTCCCGGTATTTAATTTGTGGGTTACAAGTAATGATATGATAAAAAATAGGTTATTTAATAACATGGTGCAAATATGTGTGACAACTTCTAGACGTATCTTCTCATTTCACCTCCTGGTTCGATACTCGTGGCATCTAGAATCTGACAGGATGCTAGGATTTAAAATAAATCTTTGCTACTTGTATCATGGTATTAAATAGCCGACTGTGTTAGTTCAGTTGTTCAATTTTGGGTGCTATAGTTGTCTTCAAGGAGGACACATGGTTGGCAAATGTCTTCAGATTTTAGATCTTCTAGATGATCTGAGATCCAGATCCTTCAGTGACGAAAAACAAACTGACTTACTATGTTGCATTCAAAACAAAAAGTTTAATAAGTCTGGTCACTTTCTTTTGTTAGTGTGATATTTACATTTGAAGTGTAATCATAAATTTGAATCATATTTCAGGACAGCTGTAGTACATTATAATCTACTATATAGATCCATCCTGTCATTTTTTGTAAAAAAATAATTTTGGGGGGGGTAGGGGTTCATCCATACTACATCATTAGGGAGTGTTCAGAGATATTACTAGTTCAGAATGAATTAATGTTAAGTATTTTCATTTGTTTTTCAAATATATTTTATTAATTTTGCCATTTCAGAAACTCTAACTTAAAGAAGTTCTCTGCATTGGACAATACTTACTTATTAGGAGGTTCCCTTGACGATATGCTGATCATAAAGTGTCCCAGCGATCAGCTATAATTTATGGGAAACCTGTCAGTAAGTGTTCAGTTTTCCTGCAGCGCCACCACAGGAGAAATAAAGCATTACACAGGGTCTATTCATATCAATGGGTTGTCTGTGTAATGCAGAACAGGACAGGTCCCTCCAGAGAGAGAGACGCTCTATGTAACCGCTCTCCACTCTGGCCAAGAGATGAGGATCCTGAACAGAGGTCACCCCCCCCCCTTCACTGATAGGGTGTATGATAATGGGTTTTCTAAACTAGACAACCCACTGAAACTCGCCATTTCTGGCAGTGATTGGCACTTTGTGTAAATTAACAATTTACCATAAAAAAAGACCATAAAATTCACCTATTTTCCTTTAAATACAACTTCATATATAATATAAATATTCTTTATAGATATATAGTTTATCTGCATTTTCAAATGAGTATATATAATGTATGAAGCTGACTGTTTTTACATTTGGGGAAAATTAATCCAATATAGTTACACAACTGGCCACTAAGGGAGGAACGAGAGTACCGTTCCATATGTCTAGATGTACTGTAGTCCTATAGGTGTCTATATGTATAAATCCTTTATATAGATATCACCTTAGCTGGCTAAACCTGTAAGGGTATGTTTACACAGCTTATTTTCAGCCGTTTCTCAGGCCGTAAACGCCCCAAAAAACAGCTGAAAAAACGGAAGCTGAATGCCTCCAAACATCTGCCCAGTTATTTCAATTGGAAAAACAGAGTTTCGTTCCGATGAGGCATTTTTTTACACGGCCCTTGAAAACCGTTTCCTATTTTACAGTCGTTTTTTGTTTTGCGTGTGAACATACCCTAAGAGGTAACTTCCTAATCCCTACAGGGCTAATTATAAAAGAAACAAGTTTTTTGTGTTTTTCTTTGTACATTTTTCAATAGCTTTTAGGTTTGTTGCAATAAGTGAATAAACTTTAGTGTCTTTACATATCACATTTTCTAATCGCCAATAATTCTATTCAACTCCAGTGGCATTTCTGCAATAAATGTTAAGGGGTATATTTTTTTGAGAAAGAAGAATATCTACATAAAAATATACATCTAAATTTTTGGTTGACATTGGTGTATCTCACAAGCATACTAATATTACAGATATTTTCACCCCCATTCTTAAGAAGCTGGTCCCTTCACTATATGTCTTGCTTAGTCAAACTCAAAGTGTATAAGATTTGATAGTCCAAGACTATATCTGTTGATAGATAAGTACAGCAGAACTTTGGTCTACCCACTTGGCCCACATGCCAAATGACTAGATCTGCCAATTCCGGCATCGGTAGAAAAACATACTGTCCTTGGTTCTAGCTGAATTATTGAATTATGACCTGGCTTTGTCGAATACTCCATTTAAAGGGGGTAATCCCATTTATAAAGTGATGGCGTATATGATGGATATGCCAACACTTTTTGATCGATGGGGTACTGGCATCTGGGACCCCAACTGATCCTGAGAATGAAGGTGCTACAGAACTGATTTAGTCTCCTTCACAGTTTTTGCCTACACGTCGGTGGCCTGGCCACCCACAGTACAGGGAACTGCAGCACAACTTAGAAGTAGAAGCAGTGCTAAATCAGCTCTGAGGCCCCTTCTTAGGATCGGTGGGGTCCCAGAGATCGGACCGCCACCGATCATAAAGTGATGGCATATCCTAGTTATATGCCACCTTTTTATAAAACGGGAAAACCCCTTTAAAGAATATTTGGCTTTCTTCACACACACACTCTTGTAAAAAGAAAATATGAAACTCCAGTGTTTTTCTATGGCTTTTTGGTGGCGTTTTTTATTTGGTATCATTTTGTACATGCCTTTTTGCTGGAAGTTCTATAGAAGAAAAGTCTATGAAGAAAAACGCCATCAAAAATGCCATACCTAGATCCTAAAAGCACCATAAAAGGCCAAAAAACAAAACGCTGTGTATACAGAATTCTCATATTTTACTATAGACTTTAAACTAACATCCGGCCGCAATGTTTTTGGTACCAAAAAACATGCAAAAAAAGACGCGCAAAACTTCATTGAAAATTGCCGTGTGTGAAATTGCTCTTTTTTAAGTATTTCTTGTAAAGCTAGTACTAGCAAATTCGAATTAATAAAACAAAATTGAGCAAACCAATCTGCCCAATGCTGCTTCACCCAAGCCACCAATCCCATAGAATAAAATGGGTGAATTAATTCACTCATTATTTTCTTCCATTCACTAAAAGCCAACCTCCGAAAAATGTCATATTGATTTGCCAAATGTACAGTCAATTAGGGGGGATCGCAATGTAAATTATTTTCTTTCTCTATAATAATATGGTGAAGATAATGCTCACAGCGGACTAGTAACGGAGGTTAAAAGTCATCAATGTTATAATAAATGCTTTAACCCAATATATCACATGTTGCAAGCTCCTAAGTGTCCGGCACCACCTACGTCAGCACAATTTATTATATAAATGCTTTATTAGTCATCTCGTTGCCTATAATTCATACGATCCTACAGATGCATATTTATCATTTTGTTTGCGTAAAAGTGCCTGGATCACTCAGATTTTGGAGCCCTTTTGGCAAGCATAAGGTTTAAGCCATTTCCTATATTAAACTCATATTTTTATTTTTTTTTATGACGTCACATTTAATTCTTTTAGTATTTTTTTTAATTCTTCTTTACGCTTCCAACATGTATTTTATATATTTTTTTTAAACTCCGGATGTACAATGTTCTGTTGTCCAGATTATGTATAAAATATGTATATGATGTATCTGATTATTACCAGCCCGTGGCTGTAATTTTAACCAGTATAATTAACGAAAAAATAAATGCATAATGTTGGTGTTTAAAAAAAAACAAAATAATAATAATAAAATGTTACAAAAAAAATAAAATATAAAATTTTTTGTGTAATCTTGCATGGTAAAAATGTACTTCGTGCATTGAGAAATGTTGTTTAGGTCTTTGTGAAAGGATGGAAATTTTTTTTTCATTTTATGTTTTTTTTATTTTAAGTGATCGGTTTGTTAATCTGAGTCCCCGCTCTTTTCCTCTGAAATATATGTTTACTGGGCACACTTTAATATGATTTATAAATTATTTATTTATTTTTTATTCATATTCCAGCATATTTTACCTATGTGTAATAATGTTCCTTAAAACCAGGTTGTGGTTATAAGTCTTTCTAGTATTAACTTGTGATAAGGTAATGAAAATGAAATTGAGAAATGTATTTCAGTTCTCATCTGGTTAATGTATGTTAAGTGGTCGAGTACGGCCCAGATATAAAGCTGACGAAGAAGAAAAAAACAAGGTCCATTGTGTTGGATGGACCCATGTGTCAAATTTCCATGAGGGTGTACAACTTAGAGTCTATGACCCATCAGATCGCTTAAAGCCGGTTTCATATGGTCATAATATGGCTGCAGTTTTGTATCCATATTACGACTGCAACTCCCCGGCCCCCTGTATGATTCTACTAAACTGAACTTAGATTACCATAGGGTTTTATGGCCCCCACAATGGGTCCAATTCTTGTCTTTACACACACTTGTATGTATGGTGTCGGCCCCATAGACTCACTGTAGATTTAAACATACACACAAATCCATCATGCCATTCCCGAGACTTCATCTTTTCTTTACTCTTCCAAAAAGAAGAATCGAATAAGCTAAATTCCGGGGGAACACCTTAACCCTTTGGTGCTCACAGATGTACAAGTAGGCTGTGGTTGCCAAGGATTAGAATAAAATGGCTGCTATCTTCACTTCAAAGGAGACGAACTGCAAAAGCTGACACAACCCATGGACAGTTGTGGAGCTGTTTTTGGAAGAAAACAGCCATGTTTTTTCAATCCTGAGGCACCATGATGTACAGGAACGTCAGGGACATCACATAGGCACAGTCATTGGGATGGCTGGGTCGATCAATACTGATTATGGCATCTCATTAGCATAAACAAACCCACAACATTGCACCACCCCAAAAAGAAAAAAAATTACATCAATGTCTGATTGGTGGAGTGAACCCCACTGATCACTAAAAACCAAATGGCAGCAGTGCTAGGAAAGCGCCATGCCCCTTTGTTTCCTATTGGCTTCACTATGCCTTCTTTAGAGGCTGCGTGGTCACGGTCACGGCCTATTATAGACAATGGCTGACCATACGAAAAACCTCCTACAGCTACATCAACAACAAAAATTAAAAGTGTAAAGTAGAAAGACAATTAAGAAAAAAAAAAAGAGATCTTAAAGGGGAGTTCTAGAGGTCAACAAGCAACCATTAGAGAACGTAGAGTGGCCAAGTGATGTCATTAAT